>NC_029773.3:93369219-93381552 GCF_000817695.3 Arachis duranensis | reverse complement strand
TTCGAATATTTTTTTATTAAAATTAAATTAAATTATTAAATTAAATTTTAAAATTTATTTTATAACGTTAATTACCAATAGTGTCAATTTTCAAAAATTTTAAATTTTAATTTTTTTTCAAATTTTTAATAATTTCAAATTTTGAAATTTATTCTACTATTTTTGTTTATTTCAAATTTTATAATTTCAAACTAATAATACTATTAAATTTATCTTTTAATTTATATTCTTATCATATAATTTTATATTCTCAAAAGAAATTTATACTTGTTTTAGTCTGCAACCCTAAATACATTTTGCTTTTTTTTTTTTTGTCAATCCCTGCATATAAGGGCTATTCATGTACAAAAACATAAAAATCCAATTATAACCAACAAATCAAAAAAATTTTAATTTTCTTTCATCTTCATCAATAGTACTACACATAGCCTACTTTTACCAAAAATACAACTTCCAACATTACCAAAAAGTCCAACATATTATTCATCTTATTAACTTATAATCTAACACCTCTAATTAATCCACTTTCCGACAATTTCTGTTCCTTCTGAGTCTCTATCTGTGAGTGTTGACACCGCTGCCAAGCGTCAAGCACTCCAAAGATCCACGCATCTTCCGCACCTGCTGAAAAATTTATTGTTCAGCACCATAGCATAACCCTATTATTAATTCAAATTGATACAACCGTAAGCACAAAAATTTATGTGTAAGCTACCAAATATGCACGTTCATAAAAAGTACTAACTTTGGAATTTGATTTTGATGGGTACATTTCATTTCAACCCAACAAAATTACTCCTTCACTTATGGCCTAAATTAAATACGGATTTGGAGACTTTCAATAATAACCACAAATAATTTTTTATAATTCAAATCATATAAAATTATATCTTTATATTAAAGTGTTGAAATTTTTCACTTCTGTAGAGATACCAACATAAAGATATCAATTCAGAACAAAGAGATATGTAAAGTTTTGTGTTTTAATTTTATAAATATATATACTATGAGCTAATTTTAATTCTTCTTCTGAATTATTAAGAGTTTCAAAGTTCAAACTTTTAATTAAAAATGACCTAATCAGAAATTAAGGTAGTGTTTGGTTGATATCCATAGACACAGTGACACATGTCTGCTGTTTAATTTGGTGAGACACAACTTTTCGAAGGACACGGGAGGACACAGAAACACTAAATTTATGTACCTCCAATTTGGTGAGACACGAGACACAACTTGTGAGACACTGATTTTTTACTCTTTTACCGTTATTAAAATTTTAAAATTTGTTTTCTTATCTCTCCAAACCTTTCTTTTTTTTCTCTTTCTCTTTTAGATTATACAACTAAATTTATCCTTTTATTTTCTTCAAGAAAAAATTGTACATTTAATTTTTTTATTTAAATTTTTATTAATCTTTGATAAATTCTGAGCTTTAAATTTTTATTTTTTTAAGAAAAATTATATATTTAATATTTAAATGATAATTTAAAATGATATTAGAAGAAATAAAAAAATTAATGGTGATGATGAACAATGTTTGAGGTAATAGGTATATAGTGATGGTGATAAAATTTGTAGTTAAATGAAGGATAATTCAATCTTTTTTAAATATGTGTGTTTTGTTCTTTATTTTTATCAAATACAATACAAAAATACAAATATTTTATGTCTATATCTTTAATATTTATGTCTATATTTATGTCTCATTATATATATTAACCAAATGGAACCTAAAATAATGTTCATAGATATATGTTTATTAAGTAATTTAAGAAAAAAAAAATAGACACAGCATAGTAAAAAAAAAAAATTCATATGTAACACGTGAAATTAAACCGTTCTCCAACACCAATGCGCAATCATATAAATGATATAATCAAAGATGAAGTCATTGATTTAGCCCTTCATGACTTGTATTCAAAGTCAAAGACTCTGGTCAACCATGGAAACGTCCATGAAGGTTCCTATCTAGGCTCCACTTTGAGGCTTACCTCCTTCCTCGTTCTTTCTATTAACATGAAAAAAATTCACACTTTTAATTTCATTGAGTTAAATATGGATCTTTAAAGTGAAAAAGTTAATAGAATTAGTAAAATAAATAACTAATTACTTTTAAATTAAGATAATAAAATATATATTTATGAATATTATAAATTAATAAAAATTAACTTCTCATTTTACATTTTTACTTCTCTTTCTAAACACTTTTGATTTGAGTTGGGTGTTACCTAGAATCTACCGAAGATAGCAGTGTATATTACTAACTAACTAACACACATGAGTGTGTCCAAATCCATAGAAGGAGACAAAGCAAGGGGCATGTGAGCGCCACTTAGATTCATTCATCCTTTTCTCTCTCCAATTTCACAACAAAACTAAGCTGTTTCTGCCCTTGCTTCCCTCCTTTTACTTGGTCTCTCGTATTCCAAAGACACTTTCACATTACACAAACTGAAATTATTATATATACTATTTGCATTGGAAGAAACATGAATTGAGGTTGTTTCTTCATTCCTTCATTTGGCTTCTCATTTTGGTTGGTGAGCTTGAACCTGCATCCTATGCAGCCTCTCAAGTTTCCAAGTGGAGTCTTTCTATTCATGTGGAGGCCATGCTTTGAAGAGGCTCTTCTCAGAATCTCACTGCTGAAAAAAAAAAGGGAACTTTGTCGCTTTGTTTAGCTCCCACAAGCTGAAGCTTTCTTTGTGATCAAACTATATCTGATTCAGTATATTTAGGATTCGAGGTGAGTTTCATTTTCATGAAAGTTTCTATCTTTTCCCTTTATCTGTTTAGGGGCAACTTATGCTGTTCTGGAATTTGGATTTGAAGATACATGTGCCGTTCTTATTTTGTGACTTGTTTTTTGGTTTTGAAATTAACTCATTATATTGTCCTCATAAACAATTGGCTTACTTCAAATAGGATTGGATCTTTGAATGATGACCATATTTCATTTCTATATATATATATATATGACAAGTCTTCATCATATATCTGTGACATTCAATTTTGGATGCCATGATGCATTTTCAATGAAGAAATTTAGGGAAAATGAGTTGTCCTTCATAAATTGTTGAAGTCTTTGAGATATTTCCTTAAGCTGTGACCTTTAATTGAAGGTGTTATGTTGCTTCTCAATGACCTTCTATGTATGTTTCTCAAGTTTTCCTTCACTGTTCTGAAAATGCAGTCCAGCTCCAGTCAAGTTTAATTTGCAATGAAGTGTTTTCCATTTAACTATGGAGAGAAAAAGGATGATCCTAAGAACTTTCTATCGCTTTCGGGTCGGTCTAACATGTCTACTTATGTTGAGGGTGAGATGAAGAGATCTGGTTCCGAATTGAATTCTCAGGATGTCTCAGACAACAGCACAGACTCCTTCAGGAGGAATGCATTTCCAAGTATGTCACAGAGACCCAGCAACCTCAGAGTATTCTCTGTATCCGAGCTGAAATCAGCCACGAAGAATTTCAGCCGGTCCGTTATGCTTGGAGAGGGTGGGTTCGGGTGTGTCTACAAGGGACTTATCAAGAGTGCTGATGATCCTTCAAGAAAAATTGAAGTTGCAGTCAAACAACTTGGTAAAAGAGGGATTCAGGCAAGGCTTTTTAACTTCTTATCTTACCTCTATTTCACCTCTTCAAAGTTATACAAATTTGGTTGTTGTTATGTATATATATATGTATTTGGATTCATTGTGTATGGCATTTTGATGTGTTTTGATATCTAGGGCTTAGTAATTGAACTTTCACCAAGTTGCTTAAAGTAGAACAATATTAGAAGTTACAATAATGGGCTTACTAAGATTCCCTGCCTGCTATACAAGATTGCAATTATGTTATTAGAATTGAGCAGGTCTAATTCAACCCGAAAAGCTAGCTCTGATGATGTTAAAGGTTACTGAGCCTTTATCTCTAGAGTCTACTTGATATGGAACTTTAATGCATCCCTTGACTAAGACAAGGACTTGGAGCCTGAAATTTGATTAACTACAGGATAGGCCATGATAATCTGATACCTTACTATGAATTATTCTATTCCAAAAACTTAAGCTATTAGGTAGAAGTATATAAATAATTTTACATTCAGAGTGTGTTACCTTCTTCTGTATTTGTTTCTGTTCATCACAAATTCACAATGCGTTAACCTTGTGTTATTATCTTTTTGGCTTTATAGGGTCATAGGGAATGGGTTACAGAAGTGAATGTTCTAGGCATAGTTGAGCATCCTAATCTTGTGAAACTAGTTGGATACTGTGCCGAAGACGATGAAAGAGGAATCCAGCGGCTTCTAGTTTACGAATACATGCCAAAAAGAAGTGTTGAACATCATTTATCCCCTAGATCAGAGACTCCTTTACCATGGAGCATGAGATTGAAGATAGCTCAAGATGCAGCTCGAGGCTTAACATACCTGCATGAGGAAATGGATTTTCAGGTATAGCCAAAAAGATAGCATATAATTTCCCATTGTGTAAATTTTTCACTTTGGTCCGCGATTTTGTAAGCATATAATGTCTCATATACAAAGTCAAGGACCAAAATGAAGCAGTAACTAGCTAAACTGAAAGATAGTCAAATGTGTTATGCATCTTGTAATTCTTGTGCTAACTAAGTAACTATCTATGTGTGTCATATTTAGATAATTTTCAGAGATTTCAAATCTTCAAATATCCTTCTGGATGAGGAGTGGAATGCAAAGCTATCTGACTTTGGTTTAGCAAGATTGGGACCATCTGATGGATTAACTCATGTCTCAACTGCGGTATGGCCATGTTTAGCAACCTATAATTTCATATATTTAATCCACTCTTCACCATAAACAGAGATTTTGTTGATTTTGATCTTTGCATAAGCAGAAAGAGAGAAGATACATAAATAGTTATGTCTTTAACAATAACAAATATTCTTAAATGGTTGGTGTGTCAATCAGGTAGTAGGAACAATGGGGTATGCAGCTCCTGAATATGTTCAAACCGGCCGACTTACCTCAAAGAGTGATGTATGGAGCTACGGTGTCTTCCTTTATGAACTCATTACCGGCAGGCGCCCCATCGATAGGAACCGGCCCAAGGCCGAGCAGAATCTGTTGGAATGGATAAGGCCATACCTCTCAGATAGTAGGAAATTTCAGATAATATTGGATCCAAGACTTGAGAGGAAGCACCTCTTAAATTCAGCGATCATGGATTCTTATGTAAATGCCAATCCACAGGCACCATTGAGCTTTGTAGAATCAATAGAAGCTTCCCATGACACTGAAATAAACAAGAAGAAAAGGTTCATTATGGACACAAAATCTGCAGATTGTAGTAATTGGTTTAGGATGTGGAGACCAAAGGTTATAAGAGCATGTTGATTATTATATTCTCAGCTTTTAAGCCAATCAAATAACCCTATTAATTTGAGGCAACATTTTCTTTGTTACTCTTCATCATCTCCTCTAACAAAGTGTACATAGCTGCCATAAAGTTCTACACTTACCATATGAGTGGTTTCTAGCTTAGCTTGCATTGTTCAAGAAATTTTAGAAAATTCTAAGCATACTACTCTACCAATGTTTATGAGACATGGATGTAATTTTCATTCCATATGGATGTATAATTGTACATTATTGAATGAGTTGAGTTATATGCAAAGAAATATTATATAGATAATCTATTTTTCATATACCTCAAAGAAACTCTATCATAATTTCTATTTGATTTGTATAGATTTTACAGGTTAATTTCATGAATATGGGTTTAAATTTTTTGAAAGTAAAAAAAAAAAAACAATATATGAATTTATATGAGTTTTTTTGACAGATTATGATTTTTATATATCATTTCAGCCATTCATTTTGGTGAATTACACCAACTAAAGAACCATCATAAAACTAACCTTATTTTGTAAATTAAACACTGTAATAATAAGATTCAATATTAACATGAAAGTTTTAGCTATGTCTTCTAGCATCATTATTATATCATATAAAATATATTCCACTCATCATCCAACTTGTTTATATATGTGTGTATTATGTCAAAGATATGTAAACATCAACTCTGACGTTAAGATCACACGGGATTTATTTTCAATCTAAATTATTTTATTGCATGAATAAAGCCAATAAAATGGTGGCTTTTTCTTTTCTTTGAGTGATTTGAAGGGTAGAAAATATATGTGGAAATTTTATGGTGGAGGTTGAAGAGAAGGACTGGATTGGAACAAAATATTTGACTGAATCGGATAGGATAAGGATATGCATAATAAAATGCTTGACTATAATAACTATTGGATTATTGTGGTGGCAGAAAATTATTAAATAAAGAAAAGCCCTATAATTAATTTTGGGAAATCAAAATAAAATAGAATAAAGAAGACAACTATTATAATTTTAGTTATTATTTACTAGTAATTACTAAATTTGCCTCATAATAAATATAAAGAATAACCTCTATCACTAAAAAAGTGAGAATATTCAGTGTACCTGAATGTGACACTCCAAAAAATAGGTTTAATTATAGAAAACTAATTAAAACCTTTAGTGCATCACACGCGTATTTAACTATTTATATTGAAGTCCATAAAATAAAATAAAATAAAATAAAATAAAAACTAATGTGTAATATATAACTTAGGTAACAAGTTTTTGTGGCACAATTAGTCCATTACTATGAGCTGGATTTTTCTGACCTTAATCATTCCAAAAAGCCGACTTTATTAGGTTTCTATATGTAATTATAGAAAAAGACTCGTAATAAAAAAACAACCAAAACCTGCAAGCTAGGTTGCATGCTTCCAAGGTCACGTTTCATGGAAAAAACAAATGAAAAGTTATTTATTAATTTTATGTACTTAAGTTTTTTGTCATGGACAACCTAAATTCATATATTAGTTATCAGATTATGTATAATCATGTTATTATATTATTGTATTAGTCACTATCATCTTAAATTTATATTGTAGTATATTTTAATCTATATATCATCATAATATTTTAATTATTGAAAATGTCAAAAATTTATAACTCATTTTTAAACGATAAAAATCATAACTTTTTCATTCTGATATATTCTTTATTTATATTTATTTTGAAAAATTGTATCTTCTCAATTCCCACATCAATTTATTGGACAATCCTCCACCAATCACAGCCGTTGATTCTGGTACCTTCATCACTCAGTAATCAATCTGAACCGTACGTTCTCTCATTCCCTCAAATCCAACGTTCAATGATGCAGATGATTGAAGTTTCCAACCACAAAATTTAATTTTGATGCTTTAAGCATCATAAGTAGTCATTTGGGTCGGAGATTCTAAGATTTTAATGTTATAAATTTTAGGATTCTAAGGAAAATGCCGCTAAAATCAGAAAAGTTGTGATTTTTTTTTCTTCAAAATAGTACAAAACCAACGAAGGTGTTCGACATTTAACGGCGTGGCAAACTGTATATAAAGGCTTCAAGTACACACTTTTATGTCCTATTTTTGTTAGCTCAAAACACCATCAATATGAATGTTCAACGCATCGTATGGTCATAGGCTCATAGCCATCTTCCTTTGTAATTTTTCATAACTACACAGTGGTTTTCTGTGAAGGTCCCTTGAACAAACAGGACTTGGAGTTTTTCTGAGCTGGGTTGGAGCTGAATCCAAGGTACGGAAGCTTCTCAAATATGTTACTTTTTTTATATATATAAAAAGTTTTCTTAGTTGATTGGTTATGTTGCTCAGTCTGTGGGTGCTGTTGTTATTGGATCATTTGTTGTTTGTGTTGCAAAGTTGGAACCTTTCCTTTTTGAGCTTATTTGGGTTCGTTTTGGATTGGCACAACTCATAAGGATTAGTCTCAAGGTAGACTTTGGATTTTCTTTTTCTTATTTGTGTATTTTATTCATTTTGTTTTTGTGAGGTCACCTCAAATTTCTATCATGGTTTATTTTGTTGATATTGAAGTTGTGTGATGTAGAAATGGAGTCAATAGGAATAAGAAGTTTGTGAATATTGTATTTTCCTTTTGTAGCATATAGAGACTGTAAGTGATAGTTTTCGTTAAAGAGGATCAAATTTTAAGGTAAAGAGAATTTATGAAGTTGACTTTGGGTGTTGGTGGAAGTTTAGGAGGATATGTACGGCAAAGATGCTTGATCTCAAAAACAAACAATGAAGTAGTTGATTAATGGTTCCTGATTTTGTGTTTTAACTTTAAACTTTGAGAGGAAGAATTTGTGCCTGTATTTTATTGCCTTTTTTTTCTTTTTAAATAAATAAATAGCTTATGATGTAGTTAATTTGACTCATAATATCTGGTTTAATGATTATAGCCCATGTCATAAGTATTTTCATGAATAGCATGTCTTTGTATTCATTAATTATTACAGCTGAAGCTTCAACTCTTAATGTTCAAAGCTTATTTTGGCAGGTGTATTATTTTGCTGCTACAAAATCATTTCAATATTTTCGTATAGAAGACTTTTCAGATCTTTCTGTTACTACTTGAAAATGGGTTTATATGAGCATTCGGATGTTATTCAGTGGGGTATTGATTTTCTTGATGGTGACAATGGTTACTGTCCTGGATACTATAGTAATGCTTATCAATATGATAATGGTGATGCCTATACTGAACACTGCTACCATAGCCATTATGATCCCTATATTGGAGACTGCTCCTTCCGTAGCCATTATGATGCCGAAGAAAGTAACCAAGTAGAGAATGATGAGATCATTGCGCGTACTCTTCAGGAAGAGTTTCAACAGCTACAGATTGCTGAGCAATCAAGACAGTCGCAAGCAGAAGAACAGCAGTTCGCTGTATCTGATTATTGGCCTAATACACCAACTGGGAACTATTGTACGCCAGGTATGGTTAAAGGACTTGTGCTTGTTGATGTTAGATGTTTTTCTTGTTGCACGAAGTTGGTTAGTTTATTCAGATATGTTATTTATGCAGGTCATGACTATACTCACGAAGAAGTTAATGGCGTAGGAACTTCTTATTCATGTTATAGTCCTCATGAAGTGACAGGATACTCATTGGAGCAAACAGACAAATATCCCTTTGATGATGAAATTGAGAAGAGATTGAGTCAGATGGATCCAATTCGTGTATGTGTTTCTTCTCATGCTTGTGTGGATTCATTTTTGAATCATCTAGTGTATCAATAAAATAAAATCTCAGTTCCTTTGGATGTTCATTTTAGTAATAAACAACTATGCTTTTTAACTTGTTAGCTTAATTGATGTCAATGTTGAAATTCAGTTCAAACGGTTGTTGCTAAGTTTTATTGTGGAATTTGGAAGCAGTTATTCCTACTTCTGGTTTGAGTTAGTGGTAATTTTTAACATGTTGGTTTGTCCAATCCCTCAGTTTAAGAAATACTATTCCCTGTTAATTTTCTTACCCTCATTATGAAATTTGTATGTTAATTCGGTATGATTTTAAAATTGTTTTTCCACTATTGTGTAGCATGTTCCAAGAATAAATGGAGAAATTCCTTCTATTGATGAAGCAACTTCAGATCATCAGAGGCTTCTAGATAGGTATACTACCTTTGATCTATTTTATTTGTCATGGTCATATATCAACTACGAGTATGTGGTTGATTTTCAAATTCTATCCTTTACACAATAGTTTAATCACACCCAACATCAATAGAGTGGTTTGGTTGGATATGAAATTTCAGGAAGTGTATTTCAGTTCAAAAAAAGAAAGAAAAAATAAGTTTAGACTGGCTGACAGAACAATTCATTTGTGTAACATTGTCTTTTATTAGGCATATACTCAACATGCCATATATATTGATACTTTTAAACAGATTGCAATTATTCGACTTTGTGGAGCATCAGGTTCAAGGTGATGGCAATTGTCAGGTATGATGCTTTAATTTTAATGTTCATTCAATGTTAGATAGCATCTTCCATATTTCAAATAGTAAAATATTTTAAATTCCTGACCAGTTTCGTGCATTATCTGATCAACTATATAACACGCCTGATCACCATGAGCTTGTGAGACAACAAGTTGTGAACCAGCTGAGATCACATCGAGAGATTTACGAGGGATATGTTCCCATGGAATATGGTGCTTATTTGGAGAAGATGTCTAAGTAAGAATCCAGTTTCTTCCTCTATAATTTCTTCAAGGGTAACCAATAACTCCTTTTACTTAAATTGTTGATGAAACCAGGAGTGGTGAATGGGGCGATCATGTCACTCTTCAAGCGGCTGCAGATTCGGTATTAGTCTTGCAACTTCAATATTTATGTTCCACTGTGACAGATATTTGCTTGGCCAAAGTTTTCATGAATTAGTACTTTGACCATTTGAACTTTAATGTAGTTTAGGCTTGGAGTTTTCATGTTTCTTCATGATTAACAATTACTATGACATATTGTCATTTCTAAATCTTCTAGAGATTGAATGCTCAATTTGCCTGGCAGCAACCAATTGTCATTCCTACTTAATAAAATGCATGGACCAGTTACCGATTTTTAAACATTATTCGACCATGACACTAGAACACAGGATGAATCCTTTTTGAAAGAAACCATTCATAAAATTTCAATCATTGTGAAGTTCATAATAATACTTGAAGTTACCAGTGGTGTGATATGCATTTTTACTTACTATTGGGCAGCTCTGAAATTTTGTTCCTTGTGTTATTTTTTCAGTATTGTGTAAGAATTTTTGTGATGACTTCTTTCAAGGATACCTGTTGCATAGAGATTGTTCCTCATTTTGAGAAACAAAAAGGAGGTAAGATATTATTCTTAATTCTCTTCATCTCACATTGTTTCTTAAAATCTTTCCGAACAATTCGACATAGTTTTCAACCCCAATGGTACTTCAGAAATAGCAAATGATTCTAAATGCAACGTTTTATATTCTTCTGTCTGTTTGTTAAAATTGTTTGAATAAATTACCATCATGAACAACATATTGTATTAATAATTTTCCATTTTCTTAAGGTAACATTTATTTTAGGACCTCTTTTTCTGTTGTTCACCTTCATATACCGTAATCAAATTGAAAATTGTGTGTTTAATGCAGTGATTTTCCTCAGCTTTTGGGCAGAGGTGCATTACAACTCAATCTATCCTCAAGGAGGTACATTTTTAACAAAACTTTCATCCTTTTGGATCAGAATTTGATCAAATGACTTGGGATTTATGTAATTAAATTACTATGAATGGCCAAGCTTAACATATATTGTATTAAACTATTGATCCAGATATACCTTCAATTGAATCAAGAAGGAAGAAAAGGTGGTGGAACTTTGGGACTAGGCATTAAGATTGTGTAGCAACAAATTATTTGGTGTGCCACTCTCCTTTTTAGACCAATGGATTTCTGTATTCAAACTCATCATCTAAGGGTCGCCTCAGGAGAAATCATTGCATGCTTTGAGCACAGTTAATGCATATTTTAGGAACATTACAATGTTTTTAAAAGTTTAATACTATACGAATATACCCAGAACAAAGAATTATAGATGATCATAAAATATGTAATAAATGTGCTCCAAAACCATATAAGTATTTCTCGTTGTACAGGAGCAAGAACTTTTTGTGGTGCTATAGTATAACCTTCATGTGCCACATTTCTGAATAAATCAATTTGATTTTCCTCCTTATTAACAATATAATCTGGGCTTGCACCTATGAACATTTCACATTTTGGATACTTCCTGGATGAAATCAAATTGATAAATAGTCCTTATTTTATGTTTTTGGTAGGTCTTAAATATATGAAGGGTTAAAAGGTGTATAAGGTGAATGATTGATTCGTACTAGTTTGTTTCCACATGGTCCACAGATTCATTCAAAAATATAATATAATCATTATATTCATAAGGTTTTTAAATCATTTACATAGCTATCTTAGTATCTTACCCTTCTTTATGTAAGATAAGGAAACAATTAAAAAAAAACAAATAATAAGAAAGACACTAGCAGTAGTAGTAGCCAAACACCTCTAACATTGATCCCCACCCAACACTAAAAACTAACCTTAAAATAAAATCATTTAAAAAAAAGCCCTAAAATCTAAAACCCACAAAAACATCCACATATTAATCTCGTACGCTCCGAAGCTAAAAATAAAAAATAATAATAAAAATTAAAAAGCTCTTATTATCATTGATCGCTGAGAGCCTCCTCGTGCTGCGATTCATCCGCCGTGGCCGGCTGCAACAGCAACGACGTGAACGGCATGTATCGGTGACCGTTCACCGAGGCGTACTCCATTCCTGGAGGAGGCTGGCAGAGGTCGAGTCGGCAGCTCGGCCACTGACTCCCGCCGGCGCAGACCATCGTCGGAGTGGCGGATGCAGACGGCTGGACAC
>NC_029773.3:93361939-93369209 GCF_000817695.3 Arachis duranensis | reverse complement strand
CGGAGGAAGAGACCGGGGCGGCAGGGACGGTACCTGTGCCGGTTGCAGCGATGATGGATGGCTCAGCGTGGCGGAGAAGCCACTCGATGGTTTCGCCGTCGGAGCGGTGGCCGAGCTCGCGTGTGAGTTGAAAGATCCGGGCGGCACAGAGCGGCGGCATGCGAACGCGGCGGCCGCGGCCGTTGACCTTGGTGTGGCGGTCCTTGTTGGAGCGTGATGAAGTCGTGGATAATGCGCCGGCGCCGGAGGATTTTCTGAGGGCGACGCCGGTGGTAGTGGTTGTGGTGGTGACGGTGGAGGAAATAGGAAGAGGTTCTGATTGGGAAAATTGCTGATGGAGAACTATTTCGGAGCTCATGTTATTTGAAGGGGGAAAAAGGTGAGATTTTTAGGGTTTTAGAGAGAGAAGGGGATTGAAAAGTGAAAGTGAGACGATGATGATGGATTGGATTCCAGTGACCCCACAAAAGGGGAGATAATGTTTATATACCTCCCTTCAATTCAGGCCTGTGGGTCCTGTCCAGTGGGCCTCACACTTTTTTTTTTTTACTCCTCTTTATAACAAAACTCTGTTAAAAATTGTATTTAAAAATAAATTATACACCAAAATTAGTTAATAACTCAGTTATTTATATAAAATATATATTAAAAATTAACTATTAAATTAATTATTGATATAAAATATATATTAAAAATAAATTAAATAATATATATTTATATATAAATATATAATAACTGATTTAGTCATTAATTTTTAATATTCACATCACATTTTTGCATTGATATTTATACACATTTTATTTGGTAACTGATTTTAAAAAATGAGAAAAAAAAGTGTTGCATACAACAAATACAAGGTCATTCTAGCTAAAAGGAGCAAGACAATATGTCCATAATCACATTACATGGATATTAGTAGGATCAGATGAATTTTTTAATTCTAGATGCTGGACACCAGATTTGGATTGAATATTTCCCTGAAAATTCAAACCATGTACCATTCATTACAACGGATATTAGTATTAATGAAAATGGATTTATTTTTCCAAATAAGTTTGGTGAATCTCAAACCATTAAAATACTTTCGTTTTAGTTCTTCTCTTTACTCAATTTATCAATTGTCTTATCGTTTATAAAAAAAATTAAATAATTAAATTTATTATTATTAATTACAGACTTTAATGTAAAAATATAAAATTAAAATTTACTAAAAATAATTTTAAAATTTTTTACTGATAATAATATTAACAAATATACATAACTACATCCATATTTTAAAGTGCGAGTACAGTCACGTAAGTACTATTGTGAAGGTGTAACATGTTCCACTTTCTTATAAGTATAAAATACTGTACGAATGATGAAATGTACCAGAGGATAAGGTTACTTAAAATTTACTAATGTTGTTTGCATCACAATTTCCCAAATGGTCAACATGTCAGTTGACTCACCAAACCTGAGACAAAACCACCTGAACTCCACGCTTTTCTATGTCCCAACTGTCCCATCTCTTTCACAAAATCATTTTACTTGTGCTAAAAATTAGTAATACTTGTATAATTAGATTAATTAAAATTGATTTGCACTAGTCAAAATCTTTTAAACCATCATTTAGCTATACAATTCATTTCAATAATTATTTAAATAATATAGATGAAAAATAGTTATTTTTATTCACATAATTGTATATAATTAAATACTATATTAAAATTAAATTTATATTTAAATACATTAATCTAACTTAATTTAATCTCATATATATTAAAATCTAATAGTACTAAATATATAATGAATTGGGGAAATGATAAATATTCAAGCAATTTTTAATTAAACTAACAAAAATGCATGAAAAAAATATGAAACTTAGCCCACATCCAACAGTGAAGAAAAGGCCCATAAGGGTGGCCCAAAATAAGCCCAATGGAAGATTTTGTATCATCGTCATCATGATTCATAGGCATTAATGAAAAAAAGAACAACCTAATCCGTTGAAACAAAATAGAAGAGCGAAATCTGAGGTCTGAAATAAGCTACGAAGACTTTAGCTTCTGCTTTATCTATATTATCCATAACACAATACTCACATACAGCTTCTACTTCTACTTCTACTTCAACACAATGAATCAAGCAACAACACAATCCAACTTACTACTTGCTACTACTACTAGTAGTTTAGTACTATGATATGATTTCTTAGTACTTTCAGTTTCAGTTATGGAATCTGTAACAAACATGTTTTGTTCCTCTTCACCTTTTCCTTCTAGAGCTTTTCATTGCAACAATTCACCTCCTTCTTCTCCTCCAGGTACTGTTTATCACAATTCAGTTGCTATGTCAATTTACATTCTGAATTCCACGTATATTTTATATTCTGAAAGCAACATCGTAATGTTTTGTTGTTTGAGGATAGGAATAAATGTTAGTGTTATCTTAAGGGTGAAAAAAAACAGCTAGTAATCTATGTTAGTGTTATTTTTGTCTTCTTAGTTCTTACTATTACTTACTTCAGTGTTTCCCTGATCTCTGTACTTTAATTTACCAATGCTAGTTTAATTTATGCAATGTGCATTTCCTATTTGTTCCGCTGGAGCTCAAGAACCCTTGCTCTATTTGTGCTATTGTGTTGACTGTTGAGTGAAAAGAGAGAAAATAATTGAGTCGGTTCAATTTGCAAGTGTCTTAATGCATTTGATTTTGCTAATTTGTGGATGTGATTTACTCCTAATTTTCACCTAAAGCTTCCTTTTTGATTTACTCCTAATGCATTTGTGTGAGTTGAAATTGTCTTCTTACATGGTTAGTGTCTTAATGCATTTGATTTTGCTAATTTATGGATGTGATTTACTCCTAATTTTCACCTAAACCTTCCTTTTTGATGTACTCCTAATGCATTTGTGTGAGTTGAAATTGTCTTCTTACATGGTTGTGCTTTTTAATGTGCAGTTTTGACGCTCCGCGAACAGGTCGGCCTCACATTTTCCTCTTGTTCTTCTAGCATTTCAGCACAGCAATTTCCTACCTCGGTTCTTTTACAAGAGCCACGTGATGAATATAAATCTCTTTTGCACATGTATAAGGACGAAAAGACGTCTCAGGTCTAGATTTTGTTGATATACTTTTACATTTTGGTATAATGTTATGATCCCTTCTGGTTACATGAAATTCACTGACTTGTTCTTAAAATTAAATGTGAGGCAGATGGATAGTGCCCTGGTTGATGAAGAGAATGACACTGCCACTGCTGATCAATTAGTGCATGATTTTAGGAAGCAATTGCATGTTTGGTCTCATTTACAGAACATGTAAGATATGAAATTTCTTTTTCAATCTTTTATGTTTAGGTTGTGTTTGTTTATGCTTCTCAAATTTGTGTAATTTATTGGGATAAGCTTCTCAAAGAATTAGAATGAGAAAATTTTGAATTGGCAAGCTTGGAGCTGCTATTGCTTTTTGTCTCAAAATTAATGAAGACCTTGGTGTATAAATGGTCTATTGTAGATTGAGTTCTTCGGGAATAGAAGACATTGCTGCCTCTTCGACTACAGAACGTGTCGCTCTTGACTCTGAGAGGCTGGCAGATGACTTGCAATGTAATGCAGTTTCTCTTGCTATGAAAGCGTTGTCAGCATCAAAACAAGCGGCCTCAGTAGTTGAAGACTTGAAATCACTTAAAGCTGATGATGATGAATCTCTTCATTTTGGGTTAGTTCTATCTTTTTAGTTGACTCTAACATCCTTGATACAATTTTCATGTTTATGTTTATAGGTCAATTTGTTTGGAGTGTAATGCTTAAATTCTTCCATTCTCCTCTACATTAGTTTGGATGTCCCTTCGCTTCGAAGCAACAAAACTGTGAGGTCAACACGACTTCTAGAGAGACGATCAAAACAAAGAAAAGCGCCAAAGTCTAGAGCTAAGGATGATGAAACTTACCTTCCAAGAAAGGATAATGCTCAAGGAAGACTACGCGTAGGGAAGAAAATAAATGCAGAACTGAACCAAAATGATGCGCTGCACATGTTCTTGTGGGGTCCTGACACAAAGCAACTTTTGACACTTGAAGAAGAGTCTAAGTTGATTTCTCAGATACAGGTGTTACACTCAATTTCCTAATATCTTTCTTTTTAACATATGATATGCTCTATTAAGGATTTAAGGTATTTATATTACCTAAATGTGCGTAATGTAATAGGACTTAATGAGATTAGAAGAAGTGAAAACCAGGCTTCAGTCTCAGTTTGGGAGGGAACCAACTGTCGTAGAATTGGCTGAGGGTACGGGACTTAGCTGCCGAACGCTGCAGATGCAGATTCATTGTGGTAACAGAAGCAGAGAAAAGCTGATACAAGCTAATTTACGCATGGTAGTTCATATTGCGAAAAATTATCTGGGTCGCGGCCTTAGCCTCCAGGACTTATTACAGGTAATCTTGAAGAAATTAAACATGTTCCTTCCTCCATGGTAAAGGCCTGTTTCCATTTTGATTTTATAGTGCTGCAATCATATCTTTTAGGAGGGAAGTATGGGTCTAATGAGGAGTATTGAGAAGTTTAAACCACAAGTTGGCTGCCGTTTCAGTACTTATGCATACTGGTGGATAAGGCAATCAATCCGAAAAGCCATATTCAAACATTCCCGGACAATCCGTTTGCCCGTAAGCTTGGTTGTCTAAGTTTAAGCTTTCACCTTCTGATTAGAAATGATATGTTACCCAAACATCAATGCTATTCCTCTGTTTATCCAGGAAAACATATATATCCTTTTAGGAAAGATATCTGAGGCAAAGAAACTATACATGCAAGAAGGAAATCTAGAACCAACCAAGGAAGAATTAGCATTGAGGGTAGGGATTACACGAGAGAAAATCGACCATTTGCTATATGTTGCAAGAAATCCAGTTTCTATGCAGCAAACTGTCTGGGCAGACCAAGCTACAACTTACCAGGTATGTTGTAGTAGCTAATGCCATTTTTATTTTGATATCATGTTACTTCTTAAAGATCTGTAAAATGAAGCTTAAAAAAATGCAGCGTTTGCATCAATATTTACAGCGTTTTCAATGGTTGAATGTTGTACTAAGGATCTTTGTGTTGTGTTGATAATTGCAAAATAGAAAAACAAATGGAGAAAGTCTCGTAGTAATGATTTAGAATTAAGAATTAACCACCTATCTCTTATAATATCAGGAAATTACAGCAGACACCACAATTGAGACCCCAAACACGACAGTTGAAAAACAACTAATGAGACGGCATGTGCTCAACCTCCTACGTAACTTACGCCCAAAGGAAAGGAAGATCATCCGCCTAAGATTTGGTATTGAAGATGGCCAACAGAAATCTTTATCAGAAATCGGAGAAATATTCGGTTTGTCTAAGGAGAGGGTCCGTCAGTTGGAGAGTCGAGCATTGTTCAAGCTTAGGCAGTGTTTGGTGAGTCAAGGTCATGATGTTTACTCAGACTTGCTTGTATAGAACCATGGCCTGCACAATTTTTCTAGCTACGTTTTTTTATAGCAGTAATAGCTAGGTGACGTTTGGTAAATGAATATCCAAGTGTTATAAAGGTGAGGCTTATGTTAATATTGTTTCCACAGATAATTGTTGTATTTAGCATTAATAATAAATGGTTCATTATTTAAATATCAGTTTCATAATGATAACAAGATTTAATGATTTACGACATACAATACTACTAATGTCAATCAAGCGACACTACTAAATCAACGAGGTTGAAGCAACATGGCGAGTTCAACATCCGAATCATCAGTGACATAATATGCGCTAAGAGGGTAACTATCCTTCATCTCCACTTTGAAACGACGAAGAGTGAATAACTGTTGAGGAATTGCCCAATACTTCTCAACTTTCCTGCGCAGGTCGCTTACCTTGTCCATTTCTCTCACCCTCACATAACCATTGCTACCATTGAACTTCACCAGAACATGTAGTTTCAGGTCCGGTGGCAGTGGCGTAACGGTTAGGATCAGTGTTGTATCATAACGGAATCCATAGTCTCTAATGCGTGCTTCATCTTTGAGCTTTGTGTTTTGATACCATAAGGCTTGCCTATGTATGCCTACTCCTAACTTCTCCTCAATCTTATCTTTCAAATCAAAAATAGTTTCATTTGGATACATATCTATCTCAGGCACTATTTGTGCACCAGCTATCTTGAATAACACCATAGTTTCAGAGGGGGAAATTGAGCAAATTTTGTTAATATTTTCTTTTTAATAGCTGCAATAAATATGACATTTTATAGGCTGCATGTGAAAATTGAGATGTCAAACTAACAGAGTCACAAATCCTTTGTTGTTTGGGCATGTACGTAGTATGTGTTGTGATCTTTATGATAGATTGGTTGATATACCATCTCATTTTATTTTTGTGATCTGAGTCTCTGATGAATATATATATGTAAATGTTGCACAAGAAACAATAATAGCATATACTTCACATCCATGAGGCAGTATGTAGCAACTAGTAAGAGGTAGCTAGCATATAAGAATGAATATAATATTTTTTCCAAAAAGAAAAAGAATAGGTAGCATTTTATATATAATTTATTTTTTATGTGTATTTTATATTTTAATCTAATGATTGATTTTGGTGCACACCGATGTAGTATAGTTGAATAATTATTTATAAAACTATTTAAAACTTTATTTTAGGTTAAAAAGAATAAATAGGGTTTAGTTAGTATTTATTATACTAGAAATAGTGTTAAATGTAAGGATGTGCGGTTTGAATCAATTTTGAGTCAAAAACTAAAATGAGATACATAATTGGATGATAATTTAGAACAAACTTACTTGTAAAAAAGAATCTTTACCAAATTTACATTGAATACCAAAGTTACCAACCCTTCCACTGCGAAATTCCATATATATATATATATATATATGGTTGCCATAAGGCATAAGCAGTAGTATTGTAATAAGTTGTAACAAGAAAAAGAAAAAAGTGACAATATTCTTGTATTCACTATATTCTAATTGAGAAAAACAAGAAAATCTTAGGGGGTTGAATAGGTTCTATATAAATGCACAGCTTCAACTGGCCAAAAAGTCCATCATTCGCCAAATTGTTTTGCATATTTAAGGCATATATGAAATAGGTTGGGCCAGGTTTTATAAAGCTACACGACATGGTGTCAAATCTTGCATCATATTTGCTTCTTTTTTTGCATTCATCAATAAAGTAAGAAAACCACTTCAAAATAATAATAATAATAATAATAATAATAATAATAATAATAATAATAATA
>NC_029773.3:93325784-93361919 GCF_000817695.3 Arachis duranensis | reverse complement strand
TTAAAATTAGTTATTAATATATTTATACATACGTAATTTATTTAATTTGTTTTTAATATATATTTTTATTTTAATATATATTTTATATTGTAACGATTTTGATATACATATGGCATAATCGTTTAAAAAAATCTATCCAATAGTTAAAATTTTTGCTGTTAAGATTTTTTATAAAATGATGTAATCACTATATGCTGTAAGCCTATCTTCATTTAGGCGACCAGTAGTTATTGAATCTTTACAAATAATAATGTTGACCAAATGTGAGATATTAATTATGTTAGTTTTTCTGTGGAATCAAGAAGTAGCTAAATGGAAATTGGGTTTAAATTTTTCTTAAAGAAGTGTATTCTTACAATAAGTCTCCTTTTAGTATTTGGAAATAGGTTTTTAAGTAATGCATGTGGTTTTTGCAAAATTTATTAATAGATTGAACAATCTGTCAATAATTATTCTATCGATAAAATTGACTATTTTTTTGTAATTTATTTTTCCTAAAATGATCCTTTATAAAGAGATAGTTTTGTAAATAAATACATTATATAAAAGGATGAAAGTTGTAGAAAACTTATAGAAGGGACGTTGAATCTATGACATTTTTTTAGTTTAAAGAAATAATGCTTAACTTATCACCTTTGACTTAGATTCTATTCAAATTCAGCAGCAAAAAATTTATGAAACAGTTTTATTTTGTCTCATGAATATCAAAAAATAAAACAGAGAAAGGAAGAGATAAGCTAACACCATCATGTATCCTAGTTTAGTTGTCTTGTGCAATGCAACTTACATCCAGTCTCCACCACAACAGTGGTGGAATTTCCACTATAGTTAAAGTATTACATACACCAATTCTACGGGATTGACACAATCCTTTCTCCCTCAAATTCTAACCTAACTTGACTTGGTTATGTTAATACCTAATTCTTCATTCTTAGTGCTTACCCAACTAAGAAAGGAGTACCTCACTGATATAAGATACAAGACACAAAAATAATCTAAAAAAATCAGAAGACACTCTAGACTTTTCACTCACGTGTATCACTCAACCTTTTATCACTCTTTGACTTTTTCATAAACTCTCTCTTTTTGTCTTTTACCACTCAAGAAATTATAGAAATATATACATTGAAAATAAAATTACAATCTGTAAAACATGAAGAAGATTAATGCTTCAACAGCCTCTTTGCTATGTGATGAACCAGATTTGCTTGCCTCTGATTTAGTTTCTCATTCTGGTGGAATGCTCATTTGATTAGGAAAGATTGTCCAAGTTGATAAAATTTTTTAAAGAGCTCTTCTCAGAACATAAACCTCAAACGCTAGTTCTCTCTCCTTGCTTCAGTATAAACAAATTTTTTTTATATCTTCTTGCATGTTATTGAGTTGCTTTCTTCCAAGTCAATCCTCGAACTTTGTGCTACACCAACTTATCTTTTTTACTCTGTTCAATTAATTCCCAAATTAAAATTTTGAAATAAATTTTTTTTTTTACCGAATGCCTCAAAACAGTAAAGAGGACAAGTTTTCAATGACAATCACGTATCTGAATCCTTGAGATACTTCATGGTCTCCAAGAAATAATCTTAGCCTTTGATTCACAGCAGTGTGTTTTAGAAATGACTTTCTCCATATATCTCAAAATGAAGTAGCAGAGAGTTAGAGAAGGCGGAAAGAAAATAAGATGCATGTAAAAAGAAATGAATCACCTTTAACCTCTAACTTAGATTGATGTGGTTTGATTTAGGTAATTAGACTTCAACCCTTTTTGCTTAACCCTTCTCTTTCTTTCTTCTTTGGTGAATAGTTGAAGAACGAAACTTTCTCTCTCTTTCCTCTGAGTTATGATCGAAGTGAAAAAGTGAATGTTGCTTTAGAGGCAACAACTTGGAGAGATCAGCTTGAGAAAATTCAATTCGAACTTGGGTTTTTGATTTATTTTCCACTCAACCCGTCTTTGTTTGTATTTGTTTGGGCTTTGACCGAGAAAGTTGCCCATAATTACAGATTTAGTTTGTTCTATATTGGGCTACTACAAGAATAATATTTTGACCTGCATTGCTTTAAATAAAATCATCAAAATTAATTGAGTGATTAATCCAATAAATTAATATTTTTCATCATTAAATTATGTTTGTTAATTTCTTAACTCAACAAAGGATAAGATAACAAAAAATAAAGCAAATGAAAATTTTTTGCACCCTTTATATATAACAATTTTAGGGTATCCAATTACACATTATTTTTATTAAACCATAGAGTGAAAATGCAGGAGATGGAGTAAATTAAATTACAGGACATTACATTATCTTCCCCTAAAACAAAACAAATTAAAGAACATAGACAATGGGCCAATCCTTTTGTCCCTTTGCTACTGTATGTATGTCAACTGTTAGGTTAAAATAACATCAATGTATGTATGTCCATGATGAACATAATCTAGAAGATCCCGAATTTACTATCTTCCAATATCACAACATACAACATATCCACGTACTCGTCATCAGCTATATATAGATTGCTCCACACACATATTATAAAATCATTAATTAATATTCATCCATGGCAGCAAAAGAAACCGCCACAATAAGTCGAAGTAATAATAATAATAATCATCAGAAACAGCAAGGAGAAGAACAAGTTTGCAATAGAAGTGCTTGCCACAACAACAATAAGTCTTTTGGGAAGAAGTGCAGACATCTCATGAAGGAGCAAAGAGCCAAATTCTACATTCTTCGCCGATGCATAGCAATGCTTCTTTGTTCGGATGAGCGCAGTTATTAATTATTGGTATTCTAATTTTGTGTATTAGGTGCTTCTTCTCTACTTTCTTTTTTTTTTATGTTATTTTAATTAATGGTAAAAATTTTACTTGTTAATTTCATTGGATTGTAGAGGTTCATCAATTACAAATATATATATTTTTTCACATACATTGATGCGTGCCTTGAAATAAATATGCATAGTGCATGTATAAATTAAAGTTACTATGCCTTAGTTTAATTAGCTTTATGTATGCTCAGAAATTTTGTTAGGAATAATCACTACAACAGAAACGACTCATAGCCGTGGCCATTAGCGGCAGTTTCTTCAATCTCCACTATCTCTATGTTTAGTGGCAGTTTGACAGCAATAATTTTGAGAACAGTATTTCTATATTTCGATTTGGATAAAAGTAATTAAAATAATTTTGATGGACGATTAATATAAAATAATTTTATACGTGTATTTATCAATAAAAATATTTATTTTTTATATTATTTACATAAATAATTTTTTGAAAAAATAGATGTAATTTAAGATTAACAATTATTTTAAGATAATTTATACTATTAGCACATTCACTACAAAAACATTATTAAGTACTATTGAATTTATTACTATCGAAATTAATTATCGCTTTTACGGTTTTACCGACAACTTTAAACTCAATAACAACCAAATGATGCAATTTTTTAATTATTTATTAACGATTTCATCTATTATATTTTTTTTTATAGCTATGGTCCATTATATTTTATCTCAATTTTTTTAACAATTTTGATTTAAAAATAATATAGACAGTTAGACAGTAGACACACCAACAATTAATTATTATATATTTTTTAATTTATTTTTAATATATATTTTATATTCGAGTAACATATATTTTATATTAATAATTAATTTTATCGTAGACTTAAGATGATTGATTCTGATTCTCTCCAAATTCTCTGGTCATAGTTCTTGACTGCTGTTCTCTCTATCCTCCTGGGAGCTTTTGTGTACCCTTTTCCCTCTTTTACCATTTCAAGAAAAAAAAGGGCTCCCGAAACTTTGCTAACCCAGTAACCCTATTTCATTCCCCGAACTTGTGTTAGCACTGTGATTCCAATCAAGTCAATTTCTGAGTAATGAAGTCCTACCACTGCCTTCATTCATGGCTTTATCTTATATAAGTCCAAATTGAAGCTTACTATTTATAGATGGAAAGCCAAGAGAGATCACAGTCCATTTCCCCGTGAAAAAAATAGGACACTACTCATTTGAATTATTTTCCAGATTTTTAACATGTTATGAAAAAAAAAAAAAAAGCCTTATAGTAACATGACTACTATTGAATGTACAAATAAACGAATTTACTTTTATTGAAGAGGAAAAACAAAAGAAAGAAATCATAGATATAGCCATTATATATTACTGGCTACTCGTAACAATATTATAAATCTTTAAAAATTATACTCGCTTTGTTTTAATGTTATTATAGATTATGACACAAAAAATTTATAAAATCAAACTATTTTATAAAAAATTTGCATGAGACAAAAGTTGCTGTCGGCTTAAAATACCAAGATCGGTGTAGATAAAAAAAATTAAATAATAAATTTTTTAGTTATTATTTTCAAGAGTTTAATTTTTTAATAATAATTGATTTAATATTCATTATCTAAAACTTAAAAGGATTTAATGTGTATATATTTATATTTGATTAGGTGTTAAGTATGTAGCACAAATAAAAATAATTAATTTTCATGTTTGTTATTTAAAAATAATATATTTTCTATATATATATATATATATCAAAATATAATTAGATATTAGTATACAAAATTTATATTGCTTGTTATAAAATTAATTTAAAATCAATTTTTTTAAACAATTAAATCTAGATTCTAATGATAATCACAATATTAGTATTCTTTTCAAGTTATATGTAATAAATATTTGAAGGATAGTAAAAATATAAATTAAAAAGATAAACAATAAAAAATTAAAATTAAATAAAAAACTAAAAAAATATACATAAATAATAATATATTTTTATGTGAATATTATGAAATTATTTTTAATTATATTTGCTTATAAATTTAATATATTTTTATAATTTTATGAATTTACTTAAATTATAATATTTTTTACTAATTTTTTTAAAACAAAAACGTAGAGATATAAAATGAGAGAGAAAAGAGACAGAAAAATAAAAAAAAAGAAGGGGAGTGAAAGTTTGTTCATTTTAGAAAAAAATATTTAATTTTAATTATAATAAAAGAATATCTCATGAAATATTTTGGTTTGTCAAATTAGTAATATAAAATATAAATTAGAGTAAAAATTATAGAGAGAAATAGAGAACGAGAGAGGTAGATAAGAGGATGGAGGAAGAGAATTTATTAATTTTAAAAGAAAATAATTAATTAAACATTACTATTTTACAATTATATCACTACTTAACGGTTAAACATATAAAGTATAATAAAATGGGAGCCACTTAGATAAAGACGCTTAAAACGTTTTTTTTAATATTTTTAAGTAATTAAATTTCAATATATATAATTGGTTAAACTATGTTATTTTTATCAAAATTAGATCAAATAAATTGATTTCTCCAAAAAATCGATAANTAAGATTAGAATTTAAGATTTTTAAAATTAAAAAAATATATATAATAAAAATATTTTACTTATTTTTTATAATAAGATTATTGTAGTCATTTTCTATAAAAAAACATTAATTTAAATTGATTCAAGGTTTGATTTACTAATTTTTTAATCAAATTAATTTGTCTGATCTAATTTTAACAAAAATAATATAATTTAATCAATTATATGTATTAAATTTTAGTTAATAACAAATATCTTTAAAAAAAATATTTTAAACATCTTTATCGAAGTATCTCTAATAAAATTTGATTAACAATTGACTAACAAACAATAAATTAACCTATTGAATGCAATTTTGGAAACTACATCAGTACCTTCAAAATTTTAGAAACAAAAATGCATGCTTACGATTTTAAAAATCAAATTAAATGTGTATGTACTCGATCCAACTATTATTGTTTAGTCACTTTTCTAGAAATCCATCACAATGTCATTGTGCTAAAAAAGTATCAGACAATAACAGGTCTCAAATGTATTTATATATTATTTTTTCTTGGAGATACAACCCATTCATCATTAACTTTTCACTTTCTTTTTTGAATTAAAAATGGTTCTTTCCCCTGCAAGAACTTTTTGTATCAGACATTTTTTATGGTGTTTATGAAATCGTACTAAACATCTTAATAAGCTAAACATTTTAAAATAAATTTAATTTTGATGTACCGATAAAGTTATATAATTGTGTGTAAAATATTTTATATAGTTGTGTAATTATAATCATTTTTTTAGATATTATACAATTAATGTAAAAAATAGTTATTTTTTATTAATGTGACGTTATGTAATTAAAAATACGTATGTGTAAAATAATTTTATACTAATAATACATTAAAATTAAATTCTTTTAAAATACAACAACAATCAAACATTGACCCCACTAGGTGGGATCGGCTACATGAATCAAGTGATTCTATTGAGTTCTGTTATGTATCATGTTTATAGAGAAACTGTTTACATATAGATTTTGTTTGACCATATTATGAATGATCTTCTTAGGTCTTTCTCTGCCTTTCACCTTCCTAACTGGGTCCAACTCTTTTTCTTATATTTTCGTTCCTTATTTTATCCAATCGCGTATGACCACTTATCCATCTCAACATCTTCATCTCTGCTACATTTAGATTATGTTCGTGCTTCCCTTTAGCCGCCGCCCAACACTCCGTACCATAAAGCATAGCCGATCTTATAGCAGTGCGATAGAATTTACGTTTAAGTTTTAAAAACACTTTTTTATCGCATATAAAATCAGATGCACTCCGCCATTTTGACCAACCTGCTTGGATCCAAATTCTTTTAAAATATCTGTCTCAGAATAATATTTTGTATAATTAAACAAACAGAAAGGGTGCAATGCTAATTAACATGACCAACTATTGATGATTAGGAGTGTTTTGTTGCAACTTCGAAGCATCAAACAAAACCTCATCATCAAGTTGGAATTGACTGAAATTTAATATGTGAATCCACACAGAAACAGTAACTAATGGACTTGGTCACACAATGACCACAACTTTGAATAAATAAAAACAGTAGCTTAGGTTTCCTTGTTCATTCGTACGTTGGCAGGACTCATCGATAATCCATTATCACATGCATGCTTGGTCGTCACAATAACAATGCTACATTAATATTTATTTTCAATAATTAAATTAAATACTCTATCAACAAAGTTTAAAGGTTTTAATTAGTTCGTTGTGTTGCATTATATATGCATCTATATATACCGTTAGACTTTTAGCCATTTTAATTTCTAACTATATATAAAGTGTTAAAAACAACTAACCTATCAATCAATATATATAAGAAAGATAGTGTTATTGATGAGACCAATACTTTTGTTGTTTTCTTAAATAATTTGCGTTCAAATCGATAGAAAGTGGAGCTTTTATATTGGTTGTCACATATTGAAAGTGAGCTTGAATTTCACCCTCGTAAAGTGGTCAATAATGTGGTTAGCTATATAAAGTTCAAGAAATCAGAATAGATGTGATGGAAAGTTTGTGATTGATGAGAAACGTGTACAAGGTGATTAACAACTTTAATTTGCTGATTTTAAGCCACAAAATAGAGAGTAAGGTGGTGTTTCATTGTTTATCATACATCTAAGATCTAACTAATCTAGTGTTTATTTAATTTGCGATAGAGAAAATTGAATAAGGGGGACAAAAATGAAAATTACAGTCTAATCAAGCTTGAAAGTTTGTTTATATGACATGGTTGAAAGATAGAATTTCATCACCAACATTTTTTAGCCACCAGAAAATAAACCCTAAACCTAAAAGTGATTATGTCCATGTAATATGCATAACAATGATCTTTTTTAATTGTTTTCGATTCTCAAATAATAATTTCCCCTTCCTAGCTCCCTGATAAGATACAACTTTTATTCATCATCACACATTGAAAGCAAAACTGTTTCTCTGAATATCATCTTAGTCATCACCCACCATGAAATTTCAATTCTTTTTTTTAATAAAAAAAGGGAATCTAATAATGCACTTAAAATAATGGACAATATAAATATGAATTGGTATATGTTAATATTGTGTTAGTGATAGATACACGTACATATTATATACCTTATTCATTAGATTAGACATATATAATATTAGGTCTAATAATATAAAAAAAATGAAGAAAAAAAAGTACATTAAAGATTAAGAGAAAGCACAGTAAAGGATAGGGAGCCATGAGTGAGATATGGAGGTCTCTCTCTATAAAGTAGCAGTGAGCCGACAGAGAGAATCGAAATGATATAAGGAAGGGAATTTTTTTTATTAATACGACAGAGAATTATTACGAAATTCTATTTTTTTACAAAAAATTAAAATTATTAAATAGGTACCTATAAATAATTATATATATATGAAAAAAAATGATTAAATGATCATTATTCATATATAGTACATTAACTTCTTTAAACTAAATGTTTTGAAGTTATATATTTGATTTATATATACATTAGTCACATTATTATTACGAGGCTAATAGGATTATTATCTGAAAGATAAAAGAGATTACTACCTGTACGTAGTGAAACAAAGAAAAAGATGCTATGAATAGGAGTTGTGCGTAAAATAAGAAGGTAACCCTAATATAAATGAAGAAAAGTTAATGGTAATTACATTTTATACCAATTTTTAAATTGTAGCTACGTCAAGGTTAAAATGGGAATATGAAAACGGGACACCATTTTCTCTGTATTTTCTTTATATATTGTTATAGATTAAGCAACAACACGACGTATTATCTGCGCTCGGAAGATATAGAAACTAAAAAAAATAACGATACACTGAAGGTTTTTCCAAATTTAGCTTAGAATGTTGAAAATAAGATGATTCCCTATAAGGTGGATATAACTGTCGGCATAACGTCAAAAGTGTCTCATGTTGAAGGACAAGAGTGCATATCTGGGATATCCTAGCAATAGCATATCCAATCCAAGCTCATATTTATAAATTAAAGTAATCTAATAAAATAAAAATTACAGGCAAATACATATATCTTTAGACATTTCGTGGTTATGATAATTAGGTTTAGGAAGGGAGCGAGGACCGTACCCCATGGACCCATTGCAATAGAAAAGCAAAGGTTCAAATCATGTGTATATAGTATATACCCCTACAATGTATTTGTCTTCACTCTTTACCATATATAACACCATGTGAATTTGGATCAGATACACTCAAATAAGATTATTTCACATGATTTGATTTATTTCACCCTACTCTTCACATATATGGCTATGTACTTTGGCACCTTCCTCATGAGGTAAAAATTTCTGCAACACAATCAAAATCACCCAACTTTAACTGCTTTTCTTTTATTTCTTTTGCTCAGGAACTGCTTTTTCTGAATTCTGCTTTCATACATCATTTCTTAAGTTTTGGCGCCATGATTCATTTTAGGTGGATTAATCAGCGTTAAAACTTAATAAAACAAAAGCACTAGTTAAAGTTTTGGGAGGTTTTCAGCCCAAGATCAATTACCAAAAATTTGGCCCAAATATTTTTTGTCAGGGCTGTGGGGCCCAAACATTTTCAAGTGCATTAAGGTTTAGATCATTTTTGGAGCCCATGAGAGATATCTTTTTTTTTTAAGCAATGGCCCATGGACCTACCTTCCTAATATGCAATGGAAAAGAATTAGAACTTCTAGGGAGCAAACGACGTCGTAGAGGGGCACTATATAAAAGAAGGTGACACAGTAGAGGATAAGAGAAGGAGTGTGGAGTGGTTGTAGAAAGAGAGAGAAAGAAGAAGAAGATGGAGAAGTATTTCGGAAAAGCTTATCGTGGAGACCCAGGTGTGCCACACGCTGAGCCTGAGAGGTTCGTCAACATTTGGATCGGAGCCGCCGCTTTCGCGGTTCTCACTTACTTCAATCCCTACGTGTGGCAGCTCAGCTACACCTTCAAGTACCTCTCTTTCTCACTCTCCCTTCTATTCCTTCAATAAAAGGGTTTAGGGTTTAGGCTATGTAATCATTGAGAAATCGGCTAGTGTTCACTTCACTGTAGTTTTTTTTTTGTTCAAGTTTTTTTTTGTTTTGTTTTGTTTCGCTGATTGTTGATTGGGTCGTCTGTTATGTGCTTGTAGAAATGCTGCAATGAACTCATAATGCATGCTATTATATGCTGTCTCATTATAATGCACAAAATTGATCTCTTTCTGTTTTTCGGTGTGGTTATATTCGTAGAGTTATGTGTATGTGCTGATGCATTTGTTTGAAGTATTCATTTTTTTTTTTGGCATTTCGATTCTCATAAGTGCATGAACATAAGGTGGAGGATGATGGGAGAGGTTTTAACTTGGCTGCCTGTTCAATAGGCTTCAGTTTTTAATCTATTTCGGGTTTTTCGAATATGCCAACAAATTAAGAATTCATATATTTCAAAATGTGGAAGTGTAAACTAGGAGTGTAATGTAGGTTACTACTATTTCAACAATTAACACATTTAAATCTAAACGAAAAAGGAAAGGAGATAATTCTTCACGTTATGCAGATACAAACAATCATTCTGTGGGTGAGAGAATGTGTTGGTTCAAGATTGATGTCTTGCATTCTTCTTGCCTTCTTGGTTTGTTTTCTTATCCATTGTCCTGCTAATGAAAATATTGAGTTAATTTGTTTATCCCATCCCATCTATTTTTTAATTCCCGGTTCGTGATTTGCTTTTTGCTGCTTCCTTTTGCATCAACTTGTTTGCGGAAATTAAACTAAGATCCTCTAATGCGCAGCTTTCATGATAAGGCAATGTTATACGAGCAGTACCATTGGAAAAGGGCAAAGAAGAAGGGTCAGCGCTATGAATTCCTGGTATGCCACTTTGCTTTCTTTTCTAGATGCAATTTTTCTGGAGATTTATCGCCCAACAGAGCTGATAATTTGTGCTAATGGTTTGTGAAAATCTAACCTTAATTCTCACGAAAACATGTGTGGTTTGCAGTGGAACAAGACCTGGGACAAGGAACACCGAGATGCATACTATTACAACTGGCCTATTTACTTCCCTTAGATCCTGTCCGTATTTGTTTCTTCTTGCTGGGATTGTCTTATATTTACTGTGCTTGTGAAACTTGGAGGAAACTGAGACTCCTTTCCCTTTCCCTTGCATGCAATCTGGAATATGAATTACATTTTATGTTTGACCTGAATCAAATACCGGAAATGTTGCTTGAGATACATCTTTCTGAGTACCAAACAATTCGAATCTCAACATTTAAGATTGAAGTTTGAAGTAATGGCTTAGGCAGTTGATAAAAATTTCTAATGATGGAATGAAAATGAATTTGACTTCTAGGAAGAGTAACCCTTTTTGATAGCGAGATTACACAATTTTTATGTAGAAGTTTATCAAAATTTATACGGGTTTTGTTTATGAAGATATTGTCCTACAAAAAAATAAGTTAGCTCGATTGCTGTGTCTATACTCTATAATGTATTGCAAATACTAAATAATATACTTTATTAGATGTGGATTAGTCTACCCTAAATTCGAAAGTGGAGTTTCCACAAAAATACTAGAACCAAAAGATAAAAATAGTTTAAGGAATAAGTGTTTAATTTTTGGACTGGGCAAGTTAATTAAACAAGCCCACAATAGGTAACACCATGCAGCATGAATGTTGCACTCACTTTTCAAGCCCAAATAGTAAAGTTCAGAGCCCAAAACAAAGGGGTGATGATCAGAACTCACAACCACCACAACGAACGCATTTATATGTTCCAAGAGGAGAGCGTAAAGCAAGAAAGAAGTATGATGATGGCTCGTTATCTAACTCAGATTGCATCGTTATCACCATCATCATCTTCGTCTCTGACTTGCTCATCATCAAATACGTCTCGTCCTTTCCGAACACCACACTTACAACAACCACCTAAGACGCTGTCGTGTCACCTCTCTTCATCTCACAACAACAACAACATTATCACTTCCAAGCCTCTTCACTTTGCTCTCTCAGCTGCACTTTCACTCGGTTTCTTCTTCGGAGGTAATTATTTAACTTAATTCCTTCTCATATCTTCGATTTTTGTTGTTTCTCAAATCTCAATTGGCATGTATGCAGGGATTGGAGCTGCAGAGGGAGCAAAAGTTGGAGTAAACAAGCCGGAACTGCTTCCTAAAGACTTCACCACCGTCATTGATGTTGCCGGCTTCCTCTCCGACGGACAGGTACCTCTCTCTCTAACCTTTTCTTATTTCACTGTTGAATTAGTTATGCAATGTTGTTAATTTCTATCCGATGATTAATTTAGTTGCTGACTTTCGGTACACACAGCATGGTTGTTAATTATGATGTGTATCAACCAACTTGGGTTGGTCTAGTGGTCAGCTCACTCATCCGCTTAAACAAGTGTTGGGGGTTCGAATCCATGCAACAACTCATTGGCCAGCGGCAGACCCTTAAATGGAGCTCAGATCCGCGACGGATTATTCCTTGACCTGTCGGGTTGGAGGATTAATGAAGAACTCTTACAGCAAGAAAGCTATGATGATCACTCTTGATTTGAGAAAGAAAGCAAAGAGAAACCGAAATTTTGTATTATAAATATTACTCATAAGACTTGAAAATTTTAAATAAAATGAACGATCTACCTAAGTCTCTTTACATCACTAATATTTATACTCTATTCATTATGCTAACTACCTAACTGCCACTGCTTTTCATTTCTGAGTTTTCTGTTAAAGCAGTTATGTGTGCTGAATCACTACACTTCACAATATGATGATATGTTGAATTGTTGTGTTACATTTGCAGGAGAAAAGGCTGGCACAAGAGATTGCTGATCTTGAAAATGAAACCGGATACAAATTGAGAGTGTTGGCCCAAAATTACCCCGATACCCCTGGATTGGCCATTAAAGATTTCTGGCAAGTTGATGATAGAACAGTTGTCTTTGTTGCTGATCCCACCTTTGGTAAGATTAAGATACTTTCATCTTTTGAAGACTAATTAAACTGTTCAAACAAAACGTGATGATGCGGTTTCTGTTGATTAGGAAACATATTGAACTTCAATGTTGGAGCTTCGGTTGATTTGGACATTCCTCGCAGTTTTTGGAGCCGCTTGGCGGGGAAGTACGGTAACATTTTCTATTGGAAAGAAAAGGTACACTCTGCTTTTAAATTTTTGCTTAATTATATTATCTCACTTTTAAAGATCATTGAAGATTTAATTACCATATATATATGTTGAAACAGGGTGAAGATGCATCTATTGAAGCAGCAGTTATGGCAATATCTAATTGCTTGAGAGAACCCGTTGGGCCTAATAATTGCTCTGAGGTCAAATAATGATTTTATTTTGTGATCCTTTTAATTTGGTTGTATAGACCATATTCTATAGAGTATGAACTAACATGTATAGAGTATAAATATATGTACTTAGTATGTACTAATGTCATGATTCATTGCTTGTTTATCCTAATTAACCTTAGTTCTTTTTTATGTGCTGAAATTCCTGATATCAACATCATTATTTTGGTAATGGCAATGGCCATAACAAATGTCTCTCTTGATTTAATTTGCTGCCACCACTATAGTATGACATTGCAATTCTTTTGTTATTACACATATTGAATAACAAAAATGCTATTTTAATATATATATTTTTCATGTGTAGTTTATACTAGTAGTTGATTTCAATAATTAATTTTAATGTATATCTAATATGGTTGATTTAATAAATATACTAGTAGATTGATAAAATTGAGTTTGATAACCACCACTTTTTAGTCTCTCTAAATAAAAGTAAAAGTTTGAGTTCGATGAACTATTTAATTGAGGAGAATGAGGTAAAAGTTATCAACATTTACTCTTTTAGTTGAACTAATGTATCTTTTTATCTTATTTTTGTTTGAATAAAACGATAATAATATCGAATTTTGTTATTAAAAAAGTAAAAATTCTCTTTCCAAATAGATCGAAGTGGCCAAAAAATTTAAATTGTAACAAAAAAAGCTCTTAAATTACCATTAAAGTCGAAGCGAAAGTAAAAAGAATTTATATGAGATTTTTGAAGTATAAATTTGCTTTTGATTAGCTAAAAATGATGAGATTTTAAAATTCATCGAATAAAAAATCAATAAAAGATTTTTCTTTAGAAATATACAAGACGAACTCATAAAAAATCATCAAAGAACTTCAATTACGTTGAATTTACAAAACAAAATATCAAATTCCTAGATGTGATGATGAGCTCTATTGCTAACAAGATCTCTAAAGTGTATGCAAAGAAGAAAAATAATATGATATACATCTTTATTAATAATAGCCATAAAAATTGATACAATGAAACATCTAAATTATTCCATGCTGCACCAAAAGGCTTCTTAATTAGCCTTAGTGTATATAATATAAACTATATATCACTATATAGCTAGTAGCTTTTTATAACACATAGGGATGGTATATTATTTCATCAGCACCTTTGGTGCCCTAGCTACTAATAATAACCATTTTCTTCTTCTTCTTTTTTAACATATAATAATTAAGAAAAGCTTAATTAACTCTGGAAAAGAAAAACAGAAGACACATGAAATTAGATAGTGAATATTATGACCTACTCAACCTTCTTTCATTGCCACCATCCAAAATCTTTTGGAGTTCATGAGGCCTGCAAGGGACAGAAAGAGCTCCCTTCTGTCTGAAACCATATTCTTGCTGAGCTTGATCAAGCAGCAACTTGAATTCAGGATCATTCAGGTAATCCAACTCAATACTGAACCTCTTTTTCTCTCTACCCTTTTCAGCAACAACAGTTAAGTACCCTTCCCTAGTATTATTGTTATTATTATTATTACTAGTAATAGTGGTAATAACATCTTCATCATCATCACTAATGTAACTTAGTGATTTAGCCCTTCTGTGATGCACCAAGTTTGAGATACCCCTTTTCACCTTTCCAAGATAGTAGGACTTAGCCATAATATAATAATCTTCAAGTAATAATCTTTCTAATGTGTATGTATGTTATGCTATTGGGGAGAGTAGTTAGGGTTTTTATAGTATAAGAAGATTGAAGAGAATAATGAAATAGAACCACAAGAAAATTCTTAGGTGGTGGCAAGTGGCTGGGGGTGCCTCATTCATGAATATGGATTAGTCAATTTTCTTTGTTGAATTGCTTCCCATTCAAACGCGCTAAAGGGACCATATAGTAATTTCATGATAGATATGTCACAAAGTGTGTGTCTCACACTCATCACTATGCTACTGTATAAATATATAAATGTCTCAATGTATGGTTTTTTTCCTTATCATTTTAGATATATGTGGGGGCGTATGGATAAATAATAATATAATATACAAATACAGTTGGAAATTTCAGTTACTGTGACGATAAACCCAATGAATTAATTAAGCTAATTCTTTTGTGTTAACATATGAGAGACAAGAATGCACTACTCACATCAACTTGTTATTGCTTGTCTATCCCTTGAATTTAATTAATAAAGAAAAAAGTCTTTCATCACTATAGTAGTTTCGTCGTGTAAGTCAACTAAAATTCCAAACATTAACGTGTGGTTTCTAGTTGTTTCTTCACTGTTGCTTAATATATACCACAATGTTTTATTAGGCTAAGTGCCTGTGATCAATAAAGACTTGTTAATGTTCATAAGATTATAAGAAATACTAAGTGTAACTTAAAATGGACTACTAAAATAAGTTATTATATATTTATAGAGTATATACCCATTTTAGTTTTTAAAGAATTTTAGATTGGATATTTTAGTCCCCAACTAAAATTAATTATTCGATTGGTCTCTAATAATTAATTCTGTCAGTCACTTAGGTTCTTTACTTCGTTAATTCTAATAGAAGATAAAATAGTCCCTGACAATTCTAACAAGGGATAAAATGGTTCCTGATCTCTTCTGTTTGGAAACGACACTGTTCTCTCCCAATTTCTATTATATCTCGCATAACACTAACAGTCTAACAGTGTAACTTCAAACTACACAATGCACACTCTATAAATTTAATGTTCACAAGAAAAAAAATTCTCAACTTATTCTTAACTAATTCATACTCAGGAAACTAATGCATATGTCTCTCAACTTGTTGTCGTCTTCGAGGGATCCAGACAGTAAGTCTGATTTGTTAAGACTTGTCGTCGTCGTTGCCATTTCCCTCCTCCTCTGCCCTAACATCTCCATGAACACATTGTCCACCAATCCGATCGCTTCTTTCACCTTCTTTTCCGAACCAATATTCAGTAATCACTTCAGTTTTCATATGAGCACGACATTGCTCGTTGTAATAGCTTGGATGCGAGGTCGAAACTGTCTGCCAACTTGGACTCCGGGAAAGAAGGAATGAAGCACTCGGTGCCTATTTCAAATGAGAATTTGTATATCATGTCGAAGGAGAATCTTCTCATGATGTCCTAATATCTAACAATCTATATTGCTTGCCGGAGAGTGGAGAAAGGCGTACCCTTGGAGTAGTTGTAGAACTTGGTCTTGAGGATGTCGTGGACGTTGTCGAGATTGGAGGTGATGTTATCAAAGACGTGGAAGTGCATGCTTTTGGTGGGTGAAGTACAGAGGAAGTGGATGTACCAATCACAAAGATTTAAGAAGTGTGTGGTCCATGACATGTTGAGGTAGGTGCGACACGTGTGACAATTACACCGTGACTTAATCTTGGAGTTAAAGAGGAGGAAGGAAAAGATGGAAAAGAAGATTGTGAAGGTGAAGAAGGAGAGTGTGAATGTTAAGGTTATGCGAAATATGATAAAAATTGGGGAATAACAGTGCCTTTTCGAATAAAGGGGTCAGGGATCATTTTGTCACTTGTTAGAGTTGTCAGAGATTATTTTGTCCCATGTTAAAGTTTTCAGGGACCATTTTGTCTTTCGTTAGAGTTGACAAAGTCAAGGACCTAAGTGACTGACGAAATTAATTGTTAAGAACTTTTTAATAGATATTTCATATTTTAATATATATTATATTCTAATCGGTTATTATTTTAGTGTACATCATGGTGGTTATATTATATTTGGTTGGCTAGCTACTTGGCGTGATTATAATTAGTTGGTCACTGAAATTGTATGTTTAACACGATGGTATGAAAGATTTTTGTCTTGTATTATTTGGAGTCATGCATGTACTCTTTACTCTCTTTTTTTTCTTTGACTAAGTTAACCATTAATTTTTAGGCCAATTTTATAGTATAATTACCGTCGAAATATGTTTGCCGAAAACTTTTACGGTAGAGTTTATCCCCCGGTAAATTTGACGGTAATATGTTATTTACTAATAAATAAATTGATAATGACCGGCGAAATTATCCGACGAATTTTAAATTAAATATATTAATTTTTAATTTTTTTATAAATTAAATACCACGTCTTAAACACCATAACAATCATATATTTTTTAACTATAAAAAAAATTCATGGTTACTGACAATGTACCAAGGCATCACTGGTAATTAATAATGCATAAAGTAAAATTTAGTTTAATTAATGTGATATTTAATGATTATAGGTCTGAAAACTTAAATTAAGAAAACGTATATCTTTTAAGTTTTAAATAACTTTCTCTTTTTAGGTTTATTTAAATTTTGTATTATTTTTTTATTTTATTTCTCTTATACTATTTTTTATCTTTTAAAATTTACTAAAAATTGAACTCTAAATTTTTTAAATATAAAATTTAAAGTTCTAAACTAAAACAATAGATATATGAATAATTATATCTTTAACAATGTCAATAAAAAAATATAAAAAAATTTATTATTTTTAAAGACAAAATGAAATAATTTTAAATCTTTTAAAAATGAAATTACTTCGTGAGTATTTGTTTTAGATATCAATTCGACCATTATTCCTTATTTTTCTTTACATATATAACTGCATTCAAGGCAGTAATAATGTAACTCATATTTTAAGTTGATAAATTTCTCCATGATTTGTCAAATATCAAAATCAATGCATACCAGAAAAAAAAACTATTGCTTATAAAACTATTTCTCTGATCCGATCTATTACAGTCACATCTTTCAATGCATGATCTGACTGATCATATGATTTGAATGTTCATTAAACAATATAAAATTCTAAACCGAGTGTGGAACTTTCTTATCACAAAACCTGTTAGGTAAGATTTTTATTTCATAATTTAGAAGTGATGTCTAGTGAGGACAAAAGTGTCGGTATATCAAGTGTGTAAATCGTGTTCAAGTGTGTAAATCTTGTTACTGCATTTTATTTTCATCCCATTACACCAAATCTACTGTGTTAGTTTTTTTTGTTTTATTTCTTGTTTTTCCCGAGAAAAAAACCTCTCCTCCCGACAGAAAACAAATAAATAAGAGTAATACTCAATACACAGTATTTCATATAAAACCATTTCTCTACGTGAATGTTTGCATAAATTTTATATAATTCTTTTTTATTTATTTTATGTTGATTTTTTTTAAGAAATAACAAGAATCGAACCTTAGTATTTTTGATTATAAAAGTTTTGATATTATATTATAAAAATTATTTTTTTTAAAATTTAATAATTTAATTTTGATATACTGACAGTATAAAACATTTTATACAATCTTACAATCACATTCGTTTTTTTAATGACCATTATATAAAAAATAATTATTTTTACTAATATGTTATTACGTAATTAGATACACGTATAAAACAATTTAAAGTTTAAACTGCTAAAAAGATACACATAAAAAATTACGGCTGTAACAAATTTATGACAACTTTTTTAGCTAAGTTTACATTCCTGACAAAATCATCCTTGAAATAATTAACTAAAAATCTTATTCTTAGAGTGACATTTAATTTGCCAACTTTGAACTAATCCACTACATCAGACTTTGACATATACTGAAATTGAAGAGAGTATGATGAGTATCTAAAGAATAATATAATTGAATATCTGAAACTAACCATGCATATAGACAAGGTTATATATTAAAAATCCATATTAATTATTATATCTAAGGCAAGAAATAATATATATTTCCGTGTAAATGCTTCATGAACTGTACCTATCAATATTGTTTCATTGTTCTAATCAATTTAGCTTAGTTTCTTTGATATTGCCACATGATATTGCTATATATCTAGATGTAAATGGATATATATGTACATGACTATATCCATCGATGTGCTATTATTTAAAACCTCTCATTATCTTGAATATATGGAATGCATGGAATCAACCTAGCAATTAATTGCAATATTATTGGTGCATATATAACTGAATATATAAATTGGTTCCCCGGCCCTAAGAGTGGCTTCAATTTTAACACAAACTAATGAATCTTTTTTTTTTCATCTGCATAAACTTATTATTTTTTTATGAGATATGACTCTATAAATCAAATAGTGTCTGTATGTATTGTATTCTCTATGTCCTATAATATAAAGGTGTTTTGTTAACAGTATATATACCATGAAAATAACTATGCTTTTCTGCATATAAAAAATTAATGGCTAGAATGCACGGTTTTAGTTGAATTGAATGAAGTGGCGTCTTTCAGTATACTGTGCATTACTACTGTTAGCAGAAATAATGTTCACCAATATACTATAAAAAGAAATATAAATGTTAGAAAGATTGAGATTGTGATGCTTAACATTAGATTACAAAAATGTGAAAAGCGTTGAAAATTATGTGTATAAAAAAAATAAATAAATGCTCTATTTTCATGAAATAGAATATTTTGCCTTATATTAAGGTGACTATAAATATAATTATTCATGTACTTTTTTCTATTAATTTTAAAAATTCTAGAATTCAATTTTTATTAGATCTAAAACGAAGAATTTTAGTATAGGACTAATAAAAAAATATAAAATTTTTTACATAAATCTAAAATAGGCTTCTATATAAAAGTCGATTAAAGATATAATTATTTATATATATTTTTATTTTAAATTTTTAAAAGAAATAATTTTATGAAAAGTAAAAAATTTTGAATAAAAAAATGGTTAATATATCTGATGATGTTGTAAAAATATCATGTTATTACTTTTGATTGAAAATATATTTGGAACAAAAAATGAAAGGAGAGTATATGTGTGGTTGTTGGTGCAGAAACAAGTCTTTTCGTGCTTGTACGTATGTGTGCAGAGTGAGGGGGCCATCCGTGCATTATATAATTCGTACCTTTTTTAAATCAGATTCATATTCATATATGTCTTTCAATGTTTGTAATCTCATTCATCACCATATACTATACTAGATTCTTGCTACTTAAAGAATCTATCTTCTTTAGGTTTGAATCAAAATAATAATAAATGTATCACTGAATTCATAAAAGAGTTGTCTCGGGATACTGATTAACAATATCTTAAAACATGCATAACATACAAATTTATTATTAGATTGATTCCAATATTATTTGACAAATAAAAATCTTAAAGCAGCCATAAAGATTAGGAGTGTTCATGAATCGGATCTGATTCGCATATTTGTATTATTTATCTAAATTTGATATGCAAATTGCGGATATAGATCCGATCTGTAAAACTATCAGATCGTATCGAATTGCAAATTTTATGTAAATGTTCGTATATCCAATCTACATATCCGTGTATTCAGAAAAATAAAGAAATAAATAAATAAATATTTTTTTTATATTTTATTTCAATTAATAATTATCATCTATGTTGTATTATTTTAATTTACTATTTAAGAAATGTATGTTTAATATTATTTTTAAGAGTAAATATATTTAAAAAAATAAAAAAAATGAATTTTATTGATATGTTTTTTAATAAAAATAAGCTTTTAAAATATTTTTGTATGTTGCAAATATATCTAATATCCGATCCGATCTGGTCCGCACATCGAATCCAAACTTAAAAACTGTGGATATGAGATCGGATTCAATGATTTTAGTGTGGATTGAATCAAAATTTTGGCTATATTCGATCCGATCCGCGTTCACCCCTAATAAAGATAAGATCAAGATCTCAACAGGGAGAAGCTAAGCTAAGGAAATTAAAGCATTTCGGTGTGGTGTTTCCTGAGTTATAAGCATCATTCATTGTTTACTAATCACTACTGCTTCGTTATCAGTGTCTTGTGATGGGTTTAATATGGCACCATTCATAAATATCATAAGCTTATTCTATATTAAGCAACAAGGTATTATTTCATCTAACAACATATAAGTATTTTGTTTTGTATTGTTTTGTTTTTATTTGATATAATTTTTCATATAGTATTATTAAGTATTAAGTAATTGCTTTCTCTCTCTCTCTCTCTAAGATCGTCACAAACAAACAAATCAGAGAAGGAATCAATTTTTTTAATCAACCATTTGCCAATAAAATACTAGACCAGCAAATATTAAAGGAGAAAAAGAGAAATGTTATTAGTTTATTATTGGTAAAAGAAAAAAAATTAAGTTCTAAGGACACATTTTAAAAATATAATAATAAAAACTTTTTAATATTTTTTATGTGTTTAATGTATTGAAAACGTAAAAAAAAAATTGAATAATAATTTTTATAAAATATTTTTATTTATGATATACTTAAACTATATTCTTATGGCACAAGTTAGTAAAATTCAAAAAAAAAGTTTTTTATCTTTTTATACAAAGTATATATCTAGGAACAATATTTTAGTGAAAAGATTGAAAAATAATTAACTAGTGTTTGTTTAAATAAATATAAAGTAAAATTATTAGATCAAAATTCGTATGCACTTGTATGAAATAATTAATAGTTAAAAATTATTAAATAATTTAATATATTTAATAAAATAATTATTATATAATAATTTTTAATTATCAAATTTACTTAAAAATTACCGTAAAATTAATAAAATAATTATTGATATATTTTTGTGTAACATATGCAGTAGTGGTATTATATATGTAGAGCAAATCGCTGGCATATCGCGTAAGAGGTAGTAGGGGCCTGGGACAAGCATGTGATGACTACTGTAACTGTAAGCTACCCTAATCTCATCTTATATTATTAATGTACAATAATAAGAGACCTTAACACAATTACACATAAAATTCTTGTGCCCTAGAGCATTCAAATTCAAACATAAAAACAAGTACAATTAAAGCTCAGAAGATGTCTAGTGATCTTAGCAAATGGAAAAAAGTAAAATTTCTGTATCCTATATATGATATATAAATACGTATGTGAGTATTTTTTTTTTAAATTAGAATTTAGAATTTAATTTTTTATATTTAAAAGTTAAGTATTGATAAAAAATAATAAATTTTATTATTTACATAACATTGTTGAATAAAAAATTATATAAATCTATTTCTTTACCCTTGATTGCTGCTTTCAACTATACTATATATAACCATTTATATATTATATAAATATTCATTTATGTACTTCTATATGTAGATAGAGCTAGGACATGATCTCCTTATATATATGCCAAAAAGAGAAGGGAAAAAAACTGATAGTAGTTATGAGTTATTATCAGCAACTTCTTGTTCTTCAATCTTCTCCATGCATTGTCATCGAACATAGCATATTAACATACAGCTAGTTACAACTAGAAAAGCTAAGCTACATACTATTTGATGGAATAATCGGATTCACTAAGGATCGAACTCTTGACCTTTCGGATCTAGAGAGCACTTTAATACCATGTCATGATACCACTCATCTCAAAAATTTCAGCTGATAGAAAAATGTAACACTAATGATTATATCTCTAATACTCCATAAACCTCTATTGTACACATTGTATAAAAAATTCATTGGCTCCTCATACTTTTCCTTTTAATAATGTCATTACATATTCCAAAAGCTATACTGTTTGAGAATTATTCTATATACCAAGAACTTGAATTGGATATTAGATTACGATGAAACAAGTGGATCCAAAGGCTTATATACTAGTGAGATCAACACTGTCAGAGAAATGTTGACATGACAATAACATCATATTATTAGTGTTAAAAAGATATAACTAAGTTGAGTTGATTAAGTAATTAGCTTACTCGTCGTCAGTTTAAGAAAGCGTCAGAGTTTAAATTTCACGTTATATTATAATTCTCTAAATTAATCCTATATATGTCTGATGATCAATCACTTGTATGTATTTTCAAAACATTAAACTCGTGTGACAGAAAAAATTAATCACTATTGTGGATTGCGAATAGTTTTCATTCTAATAAAAATTAGAATTGGTTTATACTATAATTAAATGCATAAAATGCAAAGTTATGGAGATGTGATGCAAGCAGAAAAGCATGGATGAATTTGGTGATGTTTGTTTTGTCGAGCAATATTAGCAAAACCAATCCCACTGCTTTGGGTGTTGGTTTCCGCTGATGATTTGATAATAACTTTCATTCACGTGAAAACATTGATTGCTGTTTTGCCAAGTGACTAAAACCTAATAGGCAACCATGATAAACTTCTGTAGAAAGTTGAATATAATTATGAGTTGTTAAAAGAAGAAACAGGAAAATATATATAATTGATTTTGCATTGTAGTGGAATAGTAGGTGAAAATTCATATGAAGCCAAAAGTTAAACATATTAAATTATTTAACTTATTTTAATTAGTAATACCGTATAAAAATAACTACATTAAAATTTTATAAATTTTTTTTTTAGTTTCTGACTTCATTTTAATTAGGAAGTTGGTAAAAAAAATTTGGAGAGACATAAATATCATTTCAATCCCTTTCTATTTGATAAATAGAAAAATAATGTGTTTGTTTTTTAAATTTTGAAAAGATTAGGAGTTTCTTAAAATATTTATAAAGATGAATTTTAAAGTTAGTTGAATCTTTTCAAAATTAAATCTAATTTAATTTTATATGAGAATAAATATTTACACTTATTATTATTTATTATGTTTATATTTCTTAAATTCATTTTAAATGTATTAATTTTATCAAATATAACTTTGATACTTTTATTTAATTTATTAAAATTTTGTATTTTAATTTATCAAATATAAATAGCTATATTGAAAAATTAACTTCAAAAAGATACTTTTAGAAGGTAAAAGATTTATCAAACCTAACTTATAATAAGCTCAATTGCCTCGTCTTATACTATTCAATAATCTTGATTGACTTTAATTTTACAAGTGAATTGAAAAATTGAAGAATAGAATAATCCACAAGCAAGATTATAAAATTCGGTTTAGTCATTATGTTAGTGTTGGTAGTTTAATTTCTTTTCTTCTTTCATAAAATGTCTTCAAGCAAAGAAATGCAATATAATAATGTATTACTATCTCATTAAATTAAATTTCTTCTTCTTCTCTTCTTCCTTATCACTAAGCTTATTGGCTGATATTACAACTTTTAATGTTTACTTGATCGATGTTAATAAATCAATATTTTTCTTCATAATAGAGAGTGTGACAACCAATGATTCATGAGCTTTCTTATTATCACACAAAGAGAAAGTTTATGGGAGCAAACAGTTATATTAAAATTTGGCTCGTACTTAGCTAGTAAAAGAAAAATAAGTAATTTTATACCATTAAATATAATTTTATATTATTAAAAATATTAATAATAATTAATTAATGGCTATTGTAAAGTCTCACATCGATTGGGGAGGAGAACGAAGCATGCCTTATAAGGGTGTGGATACCTCTCCCTAGCATGACGTGTTTTAACGAGTGAGTGTGAAGGATTTTAGTTATCATCCCTATGTCAAAAATAAAACCGTGAGATGCCAAAGCAGATAAATTACAAAACTTGTTAATCTCCTAATACTCTTCTATTACAAATTAAAACAGGCCTATATGACAAACAATATTTTTTTAAATAAAAAATAAATATAAAACTTAAAGCTGCTTATGAAACACTACTGCTAATGCAGGGATACTATGAACTTATTAGGATTCATCAACATATAGGACCTTCATCGATCTAGTTAGGACAAATTAATCAATTTCTAAAATAAACATGAAAATGATGAGATGCCAAATTAAAGGTTCAATTGAAAACAAAAAAAAAAGTATGATTATTACTATAGCCTACCTTCTAATTCACAGAACAAACAAATAAAATTGGAAAATATTGAAAGAAAATTATTGAGGCAATAACACATGCATACACAAGATAGTTTTATTGATTTCAAGAGAAACTTAACAACCAATTGACTAAAGATTAAAGTGAGCAAGTAATACTTGTTGGTAATTGGTATAATAATCCTTAGCCAACTGTTAAACTATATATAGTAGTAGTATTAGTAGTTGATTATCTTAATTAATTAACAAGATGCACATATATGAAGCTTAGCTTCTTGATTGAAGTCTATGCTTTCATATCATCTAGAATCTTCTGAAGTTCTTGAGGCCTACAAGGAACAGAAATAGCTCCTTTCTGTCTGAAGCCATACTCTTCTTGAGCTTGATCAAGAAGTCCCAAGAATGCAGGATCAGTCAAGCAATCTAACTCAACACTGAATCTTCTTGTTTCTTTGCCCTTTGTGGCAAGAACAGTGAAATACCCTTCCACAGTTTCATCATCAACTTCATCATTGAAATACATCAAATGTTCTTCTGAACTACCACTTCCCCTTATTGCTACAAACAACACTGAGAGACCCTTTCTTATTATGCTCCCAACAAAAGCCCTAATCATCTTTCTCCTAATAATAAAAAAGTTTGTGAAAAAATTAATACTTTGAAAAAACTTCTCAATTGTGATCTCTACGTGAAGAAAAGTTTGTGTATTTATAGTTGGAATATCTCAAAACAGTATCTCTAATTTTTCTGGCTTCCAATTTTTCTAGGGTTTTTTCTTCAACTTATTTGGGAATTTTGTTTGCCACCGTGGCCACTGACGTGGATGTGATTGTAGCCATTGTGATTTCTTTTTTTTTTTTGGGTATCTATTAATGTTTGGGAGTCATCAAAAAGCATAAGGAAACATAACTTATTTTTTTAATCTATGATTTTTTTATTTTTTATTTTTTAATTATTATTAAAATAAATAAATAAATTTAAATATAAATTCAGGTGTAGTCAACTTCTCTTGAAGTTGATAACTGAAAACCATTAGATAAAAATTTAGTTAAATTAGTCAAATTATTTAACGTCTTTCAACTACCAACTTTATATGAAATTGATTACACATAAATTTTCACCTTTTAAATATTATACATAAAATTATTATATTAATATTAAATTAAATAAAATAATATTGTGTTATTGCCTCTCTAATTAATATTACTCATCTGAAAATTAAAGTAGACGCGGATATATATCTACGTTGCAAGTGGTTTTAGCTAACCATGGATTATTCATTGCTATTATTTTGAAAGGTCAATTACTTCCTTCCCAATCGAGAAGCAACTCTTATCTTTAAGGGAGGGCCTAGAATCTGTTGTCACTTTCTTAAATATTGTTTTATTGTATAATATGGTTAACTAACACAATATCCAATTTTTTGGTTTCTCTTCTCAAATCAATGTTTCTAATAGCTAGCTAGATTATGTTAATATGTTTTAGCCTAAACGACGAAGAAAATCTTGATTTCTTTTGAAATGACTTGTTGTCATCAAAGGACTCGTCAATGCATGCAATGCATGCAAGCTTTTGATTAACTTGAACTTTCATCAAACAATTAAAACTACTACTTATTATATTTAAACTAAGTGCAACGTATGAGATTGCAAGATTTGCAAGCTAATTATACACTGAGTTGTCGTATCTACGTGTTGGACATATTTTGGATACGATACTCATTGACACTCGTTCGACACACATGTTTGTTATGTTCAACCATATCTTAATAAAAAAATAAAAAATTCTTTTTTGAATACACTTGAACACACCTAAATATCATCACATGTCAGCATGTCCCGTATCCATATCAATATCCGTCGTTGCGTTAGTAGACAAAAACTGCTCTTTCAAACTTTCTAATATATTAACATGCTGGTTCAATTAGATTTATCAAAAATTGGTCATCAAACTAATTTAGTTAAAATAAAAAATTAATTGATAATTGAATCGATATAATTTTTTAATAATTAACTAATTTAAAATAATAAAATATAAATAGATCACTTTTTAAAAAATATATATTATATATAAATATATTATTTTATTATTTCAATCTTTAAATTTGTAAATCTCTCGCTCTATAAATTCCTGTTCGACTTTTATAACCTTGATTATAAATTTATAATCCATGCTTAGAAGTTATAATTAAGAACAAAATCCTAGTCAAAGAATGGTAAAAGGCATTAGATTGCAAGTATAATTGCAAGTAAACTCATATCAGTTATTGCAACGACAAATATTTATATGTTCACAATTTGAAGACTAATAATTATTAAAACATATGACGATATTCCATTGTAATGTGATTGGAATGGTAACTATCTATAACCTCAATATTATGTCCACGTCAAGAATCGATTTTGAATCTATGGATGGAAGTGTTTATGGTCCCCTTTTTTCTTCTGCTCATAGTTAAATACTTAAATGTATTTTTGGTGTATTATATATATTGTTAACTATCATTCCATGCAACAGTGCGACGTATGTGAATGATAGGGGCCTGGGGACAAAGCATATGAATGTATAAAGTGTTAAATAATATATAGCATTTTTTTAACAAAAAAAAACCTTGGAGTAAATTAATCTACCTACATTTTTTTTTCTTTTCCCCTCTCATATGCATGCAGCATATACATAGTAGTCGTGCTTAGTGCTTACTACTATAGAACTTTAATATATTTTAGCTCTTTATGTTTATTTTCAATTTATGGAGCTGTGTTTCGAAAGAGAGAAAAACATACTACATGGTATTAAGGGAATAAATATATTTCTTAAGAAATGAATTGTAATCCATTCACTTTGATTTCGAAAAATACCATTTGGTCACTAGTGTTACTGCGTGGATGAGATCTTTTTAAATTTTTTTAGTTGATTGGGATAATTATATTAGTTGTATTTTTAAAATATTTTGTTTGAACAAAGATAGTTAGATTATATTTAATTATAATTATTTATAAAATGTGTAATTAATTTTATTATTGAATAATATTATGTGACCAACAAATATGATTTTTTGTCAATAATAATTTGCGCTCATATTTACAAGAATTTTACACACACAAATTTAATTTGCACATATATTTACTAAAATTTAAACACATAAATAAATACGATTTGCACTTATATTTTTAAATTTTACACACATAAATTAGTAAAATTTATTTGTTAAATATAAGTTAATATTTGTACTGATCGAGTGATGACAAAAATTAATAAAAGTACGGTCTCTAAGATGAGATTAAAAAAAATGGTGAGTTCTATGATGTCTTTTACTATGGTACCTAAATTGCCTAACTTGTTTTTAAAGGTAAAAAATAAAATATTTAAAACAAAAAATAAAATATTTAAAATTTATTAAATATTATCTATTTGTCTTTTTTAGTAAGTTAGACACAATCTCAAAGGTATCATAACATTTACCAAAAAAAAAATATTGAAATTCCTTTTCCTTTGAGAAAACTAAAATTCTTCATTTTTATTTGTTAATAGTCAAAGTCCCTCGACAAAATTGCTTCAATTTTTTTTCTAAAGAATATTCAAACACATTATTTTGCATAAAATTTTTATAAATTCTTTAAACTTACTTTTCCTCTTCATTGTTCCATTCCTTCCAATCAAACTCACTCTTAGTGACTCCTATAAAAGTTCAATCAATATAAAATTAAATCTACATATCTTAGCCATTCTATTTCTCATCAGACCATCCTTGCTACATGTGGACTTATTGAACTATATCAGCAGGTCAGAATTACTAGAAAGCGACAGAGAACCATTAAAATTATACAAATTATGGTATATATATATACCATGATTAGAAGGGAAAGTAGACAAATAACACCTATATATACAACAAGAAAAAGGCCCTGCTACTGCATTAACAAACCTTTGTACCTGTTGCATAATCTCAATAACTAACAATGTGATAAACCTTATTATTTCAATGCTTTGTTAGTTTACTTCTAATGATTCTCTTCAACTCATCAGGCTCACAAGGAATTTCCAATGCTCCCACCTGAGAGAATCCAAACTCTTCTTCAGCCTGCTCTAGCAACTTCACAAATTCAGGGTGATCCAAATAGCTCAATTTGATGAAGAACCTCTCTGGCTTCCACCCTTGAGTTGCAATCACCACAAAGTGACCTTGTTTTACCCCTTTTGAATGTGTTAAGCTAGTCCTCAGTTTCCTCATTATGAGCAACATTCCTCCAAAGCCCCCCTTCAACAATCTTCCACAAACACTAGTCTTTGCCATGATCAGGTGGACAAAGCTCTAGTCAATATATCAATAAATTGGAAAAGTATCTTTTTGCTGATATTGTGAATGCAACACTAGAAAATATATATATATAATGGGCTATGCTAGCTAAAATGTATGGTAGATCATAAATATATATTGCTGGTGGATAAGTATATGTAAGGGACAGTGACATGTGAACTTTAATAAGCGGCTAGTGTTAACTGTTTCCCACATTTTTGGGACTAAGGTAGCTGTATACCCTTGAAGTATCATCTTTCAATTCAGTATTGCAATTTGAATGCAAGAGACGAAACATAGATTAGGGTGACAACACAAAAGCAACCAGGGCCAACATATTAAGTTATGAACTCCAAGGGTCAGCGGTTGTGTTTAAATCCGCTTCTTCAATCATCAAGCGTCCTAATCAACATTGTTTAGCACAAGTTTATGATGGTGATGCCAAATGGAACTCTAAAATCGAGTTCATTTAGCTAGGATTAAGAGTTAAATGCATAATCTAAATAATAGAAAGTGTTCAATGCATAAACTAAATAAAATGGGAGTGTTCAATGCAAAGAAGGTAAAGGGGATAGGGACACAACAAAAGAGAGAGCTTAACAATATAATCACATGTTATTAACAAAAGATCAGCCACACAGATATTTTCATGTACAATTTTATTTCACGTAGACTATTTAATCGAGAATAAACTAAAGAAACCGTGTCATAGACAAAACGTAACAATAGTTTTCTAGGACTAATACTCAGATAGGTAAGGGAGTGAACTGTAACCATATCAAACTTTTGGATGTAAGTGACTTTTTTTATAATTCTCCTTTTGTTTAGTTAATCTGCTAGGCAAAATGTTGTGATTATCTCTAATATATAAAATGGCTTATTAAATATCTATTTCCAATGACTATATGGCTAGAGAGGAAAACCTCTGTAACAAAGAATTCGCATGTGATCACTGTTCCATCTAATAATTAATAATTAATATCCCCCAACAACTCCATATATATATAACATGATTGTGTTGATTTAAAAGTGGGGAAGACAAAGAGAACACAAAAATAAAAAACAATCATTTCAGTCCCAGACTAGTACATATTTAGAACATCATAGCAGAAACAACGAAGAAGAAATTATTACAACACTAGTAGTACTTGAAACATTACAAAATATCAGTAACTCTCTTGCCTTTTCCTGGATTATGGTTTTCAGCTGCAATGATATAAGAGCCAAGAAGGAGGGGAACTCTTCAAGCACTTCATTTGTCTCTAAAACTCTAACTCATAACCTGCTTCCGGTTTAAATTAAGAATTCAAATGTAGTCATTATTCTGATAACAGAACAAAAAAATACCTTAAGTGCATGGCATGAGTTACTTACTTAGTCCTATACTTGTGCTTCTATTTTAGGGAACTTCTTTGGTGAAGAGTGAAGATCATAACTAAATTTTTAAATGGAGTGTGCATTGAACATGATTTTTTTATTCTTTTATTATTTTTTTCTATTGTAAAACAAACAATCTTCACACTTCACCCAACTTCTCTCTTCACCATAGTATTACCCTCTTTTTTATAAACTTTTTCTTGTGCCATTCACCCTTCCACAAACCAATCCCTGTAATACTAACAGACCAAATTACGGCATGGTTGCTACACATCTACTGTTTTCTCCAAAGGCACTCACCATCTATTGTTCAATTCTGATAGTAATCATAGCATTGTTAAAAAAGAAAACACCACAAGTGGGGATTCCTTGAAACAGAGACTATTGAACACATGTGGTGATCTTCTTTAGTTCCTCCAATCTTAAGTGGCATTGCATTTTCGCTATCCTAACTACTCTTAGGCATTGAATCAACAAAACAAACTTCTACTTTTTGAATAAATAAGAATCATTAACCAGCTAACTCCCATGAAAAAATATTCAAAGCTATATAATCACATAATTCATAGCCAAGAAGCAAGCATCTATGATCTATCATAACCAAAAGGCAGGTATAGAGTATGCAATTACTCACAACGAGGACAAAACAGTGTGGAATGCTCATAATAACAAGCACTAGTACATAACAGAAATTACACTGGTAAGTGGTAAACAAAAATAACAAACAGCAAACACTAACATTTTTTTTCCTTTTTTTTCTGTCTTAGTCATTTCATCAAACAGTTGGTTTGCCTTCGAAGCCATTGCCAGGATCATCCGTGGAAGGAAAAGCCTCGAAACCGGTGACGATGGCATCAGGCGGGCCACGTCGGCACCTTTGCTCCATCTCCTGGACGGCGTCTGAGGGGCCGGAGAAGAGGGCCTCGACGGAGCCGTCACGGCGGTTACGGACCCATCCTTTAAGGCCCAACTGGGTAGCGTTCTCAATGGTCCAGTTCCTGTAGAAGACACCCTGCACCTTCCCCTTCACAACGACCCTCTCAGTTTTGGTGGAAGCGGAGTCTTGTGGAGTTGCCATGGCGGAAAAACAACGTCGTGGAATAGGAACAGGGATATAAGAATAATGAGAATGGGAATCGGAGATTATTCCAGAATAAGAATAAGAATAAGAAGCTGTTTTAGTTTTAGACGAGCCAATGGCATTGATCCAATGCGAAAGTAACCGTGGCGGAACCACCCAACGCGACGCCGGAATTGATGCCATTCCCACCCACAGACCCACTATCTAGAAGCTAGTCAAGCTAGTACCTCCACCTGTTTTTTTTTTTTTTTAATAGATAGTGGTAGAAAAGTTTACTATTTGGGCCACAGGCCCAGGAATCAAAGTGTTGCAAAAGTTAATATTGGGCCATGGCCCAATTAAGGCCCAAAGTAAATACGATTTGGGAGCTATGGAATTTGGGTTCTTGGATGTTAACGATGCTGGGAAGGTACTTGCTGAGGGTATACACATCGGCGAAGCACATGACGGCGAACGTGGAAGGCGGAGGAGGCGGCGGGGGTGACGGTGGGGATGGGCGGCGAGGTGCACGTGGACTTAGAGAGAGAGATCGAGAAGAAGGAGAAGGATAGCGGGGCTAAGGTGTGGGCAGTGGTTAATGCTTTCAGGAAGAGAGGCATTAAGGTTGTCATTCACAATCATCGTCAAAACACAGGTTAATCTTCCATGTTCATAAATTACTATTTTGTTCATGTATTTTCTTTCTTTTTTTTTTAGTATTTTGTTCATATATAACAAACAATAGCTATTATGAATTATGTGTTGTCACCAAAGAGAAAAAAAAAAAACTATTAAGAATTATGTGTATTTTTCAGTTTTTGAAAGAGTGAAGTTGCTTAGTAAGAAATAAGAAGAATTTGATAATATAAAATTATTTTATCAAAATTAGTAGTTATTCATATGAAAATATTTTTATAAGAAAATCATAGTTAATATGTGAAGCGAAAGCGTCAGCCGTTATGCCATTATTTTTATTAAAATTGTATTTAATTATTAAAAAATATATAATTTTATATTATTAAAAATATTTATAACAAATTAATTTATGATTATAAATCATAAAATATGTTGATTCTTAGCACTACTGATATGTGAATTGACATGTGTTATGTTAAGTTAGTCAACTATATAATTCATAAATAAATAAATAACAAGTGTTTTAGTTTTTAAAGTATTTTTTTAGAAATACAAAATTAAAGTATATAAAAACGTTGAAATGTTATATTCGAAAAAGTTTATTATTAAAATTCTAATATTAATAGATGAACAACGGCCTTAGGATGAGTTGAGTAGAAATAAAGGTGAACTTTTCTTAGATAAAAGTAGCTTTTAGTAGAGTTTGATTAATGGTACATAATCATGCTTACATTTCAACCCTTGTATTTTTCATTTCACGATTAGTCAAAGAAGTGGGGTGCTTTTTTTGTTGCAAGATATTTAAGGAAATGTCTATTTCCTTATTAATTAGTATGAAACTTAGGGAGGAAAATCATTATTTTTGAGTATTGCGTCACAAAATTGATGTTAAAATAATAATACCTACTTCGACTAGAAAAGGCCAAATACAATTCACGGGTGGTGCTGGTCAAGCTGAAGAAAATTTGAAGTCCAAATCCTAAACCTTATCCACATGACCAAATTAAAATAAAATAGAAGAGAAAAAAAAAGTCATAGATGAAACAAAAACAGCGTCGAAATTTTTCATCTCAACATAACGAATTTATAATTCAAACCAAGTTGTGCTTGTACCCATAAAAATAGGCAAGCTTTTGCATGCGTATCATGCTTTTTGAGATTGAAAAATTGGAATTGTAGCTGTAGTAATAGTAGTAGAAAGAAGAATATTGAGTGGAGTGCACGTGGGTTTTGAACTATAACAATAGTTTTGGGTCATTTTTTAAACGAGAATTCCACTCTTTGAAGTTTGACCACGGGCTTCAACAGAAATATATTAGGTATTATGTGTATTTTGAATTTTAGATATCTAATTAAACCGTTTAATCTCTATTTACATATTTAATTTGCAAATTTAAGTTTGTTGTGTATTTTCGTGAAGCCATATAACTATGATTAATAAATTCAACTTTTGCGAATGAAAAACAAAATAGATTGAGCTGTTTTTTTTTTTTTCTTAATATTAATTAGATGAGAGCATACTAGTTGTGTATGAATCATATCATAAAATTTAATGCATGAAATGGAAGAGACGTGTTAAAGTTATGGAGAGGCACGCATGGCGTGCAAAATCAAACACCAAATTATAAGAGTCAAAAAAGGAACAAACACAAAAGGGTCCCAACCCCTAAACCTTTTTCAAACTCAAATTTACCAACATCAATGCACTTTTGTATGTAATTATTTTTTATTAATAAAAATTAGCTAAATTTTGTACTAATATTCCATGAGGTTTAGACATTCATCTAGGCTCGTAATATTTAGAATAAAGAGAAGAAAAATTCTAAGTGATTAATATTTTTTATATTTATTTAATTTGCTTTTAAACTAAAAGTATTAATTTTCTAACATTTTCTTAAAATCACTCATTAACTAACTCTTATATTGATAGTAAAAATTAATGTTCCTTATCAATTATATAAATATATTTTATAATAGATTTAGTTATTTTACTAAATTATAATTAAATTTTTATATATTTTTTTAATTAAATTCTTACATTATTTAGTTTTGTAATTAAGTCTTTTTTAGTATGAAAATTATTAAAATTAACTCAATATTTATCTGTAAATTAAAGATATTCATAATTAAGAATTTAATTAAATATTTGATTACATATTTTTAAAAAAAATGAATTACAAAATTAAAAATAATCTAAAAATCTTCTTAAAAATTTAGTAGAATAATTAATCCTTTATAATATATATGCTAGTAGAATAGTAGTAATGCAGTAGGGTAGAGAAGTAACCGGCAAAAGGATTCACATGATCCATGATGTGTGTATTTGCCATGTTATGATGCATGGCAATGGATGAATGATGATGTATGTATGATATGATGCATCATCACATACATGGCCATAATAATAACCGACATATTAATTTGTGCGTATTACAGTCATGGCTGAGTCACAAAATGGACCCACATTGATGACTCACCTTCCTCTCCCTCAAAGGTCTTAACTAGACAACAAGGTCCTTACAATTTCAATTCTGTGTTTTGACAAATTGCAAAGAATTGGTATTGCTGTTTGGCCAAATTTCCTTTTCAAATAATAAATATCATTATCTTAACTTCTTGTTGCTAACTCAACTAGCTACCTAGTTCATAATATAACCAGAATCATAATTTATTATATTATTCTAAACTACCCTTTTTTGGCAACCAAAATAAAAGTATAATTGGAAAAGAAAAGAAGGAAAACTACTGAATCTACAAAATCTTGTTTCAACAACAACAACAATCCTTGTTGTACTTAATACACTGAATCTGAATAATGAATAGTAATGTGTTCTACTGCTCTACTTTGATTTGATAAATGTGTATTTCGCTTTAAGTATTAACAAAGCTAAAGGATAACGAAGAATAACCAGCTACTTAATAAATTAAATTGGGCTTATGATTATGTTTAGCCATCATTTAATTTGAGGATATGCTCTCCTAACACTTGATCATTACACTTGTCTTGAATCAATTTATTAGCTCCTCTAAAGGCAATTTTAAATAATTTTAGTTGATGACGGATATATCAATCATTCATATATATTATTATATACATATCATTCTTTGTTTATTATAAAATTTTAAGTTGTTGATTTTCATTTACATTTTTTTTCCATATCAGTGGATGAGTTTATATATCTATTTGTTCTTCTCTAGTGAAACCTATATTAGTTGAATATAGCCAACATATAGTTTCTTCTTTGGTCTCTCTTTTTCTTGTTATTTACTTTTTTTTTAAATATTTATTTTATCTTTTTAAGATTATATCATTGGACTAAGTACTAATAATAACTTTAATTGAAAGGAAAAAAACACACACACACACACATTAACCCTCACGTACATTTATTATTTGATTATTAGCATGCATGAATCCAAAAGCGTTGCACGTAAAATATTACATTTTATTATCTTGCTTTAAAAACTACATAAATAAAATTAATATCCTATTTTTTGTGGCTCGTATTGTATTACATACACATGATTTTGACTGTGATTAGTTATTACCCCAATGACAAACTTCGCCACACGAATTGGTTTCAATGACAGATAGCAACTTGAATTTTAGAATTATAATATCCAGAAATGATTTTGAATTTGTAATACTAAAAGTCTAAAATCTACGTTCAAGCCAGCAGATTTTGAATTATGTTGGTAATTAATTAATTGTGTCACTCGTTATAAGGTATAAACACAAATAATATGACCCATAATTGCCGTTATAGTCCTCACAATAATATTGTTAAAAACTGAAGAGTATGAAGTATAATTTATTCATATGAATATATGATGCATGAAATTAAATAATACCTGTACGACGATAAGGCTAACCATAAAATTAAATAATACAG
>NC_029773.3:93321355-93325721 GCF_000817695.3 Arachis duranensis | reverse complement strand
ATTGATACGTACGGTGGTTAATAATAAAGAACTTACCTTAACTTTCTATAAAATATGATTGAGTAGTCTGTCTATTTATCACGATGGCTACAACAATAAAAAATAAAATTCTATAATTTTTTTTCCGAAGAAAAAAAAAATCATATATAGTCTATGTCCTCATGCTCTTCTAAACAAATGTGACAAGTCTTAACTATGCTACACGCACCTTCTTATTTGAATAATATTATTAACAATATTAATTATGCGACGACGATGATGCATGCAATGTGCAAAAGACTTTACACGTTCAATATTTTTGAAGTGCTCATCAACAAGCTAAGTTAGTGGTGGGCGCAATTTAAAATTAAAAGGGAAACAATATAGTGATGAAACCGCTAGAAATAGCAGCTCTCTGATTAGAGGTGAATGTGAATCAAATCGGATATGACTAAAATTTCGATTCAATTTACACTAAAATTATCGGATTAGATCAGATCTAATATCCGCAATTTTTAAATTTGGATCCGATTTGCACATTTATCGGATCTCGGATATATCCACAAAATATATAAATAATTTAAAAATCTTATTTTTATTTAAAGAATATTAATAAAATACTAATTTTCTACTCTTTTAAACATGTTTACTCTTAAAATATTATTAAATATATTTTTTTAAATAATAAAATAAAATAATACAATATATATGATAATTATTAGTTAAAATAAAATATAAAAAAATTATTTACTTATTTATTTATTTATTTTTGCGAATTCGCAGATATACAGATATGTACATTAAATCCGTAATCTAATCTGACAACGTTTGCGGATCGGATCCGACCCAAGCCAATAATTTTGCGGATCGAATCGAGATCCGTAATTTTCAAATCGAATTCAAATAAATATCGCGGATATGCAAATCGGATCCGATGCTTGAACACCCCTATCTCTGATGATATTTTACAAAACTAAAATGCTTTGTTTCTAGCTAAACGGCCCAAACCCGCTAGTATTAATTACTGAAATTATGACTTTGGCCAGCTTAATTAAATAATGTATACTTTTCCTATTGTTTTTAATCAATTATTAGTCACCTAATTTGGTTAGGCCATGTATGAATCCACAAAGTTTTGTGACGCCACCTAAAAAGCCGCAAATTTAAATTATGTTTTGGTAATTTGTATATGAACATAATACCGACTCACACTTCATATATCATTGGATAAGATATAAAATTTAATTGAATTAAAATTCATATTAATCTAATAATCTAATTAAGGACAAAAAAGAGTGTAAATTAACACAATATATATCCCATACTCTATAAATAATTAAATATAGTGAATACTCTAATAAAAATTCTGTAATTATCTTCATATAAAATTTTTGTTTTTAATTGTTATGAATAATGAATTTTATGATTTGATTTTAGTATATTATAAAAATATTACTTTTATTTAAAAGTGTTATTTTTTTTATAATTATATTTTTAAAGTGTGAGCAAATAAATATTTTTATGAGAAAATAATTTTTTATATTTTTATTATTGTAGATTCCTGTAAATATACTAACATAAATTGTCAAAGTGATAAGTATTTTGATTCTAGATTTTGAAATCGGATGTTTAAAATTGAAAAAAATTCCATAAGAAACTCTTAAACCTATGTTGATATGACTTGGATACCGATGGTACTAAGTGACATATAATATACTACAAATTTCCCAATTAATAAATAAATCATTAAGAAGATAATTTTTTTTTTTACGAAAAACCGGTGGGAAGTGAGTTGGGTGGGCTCATCATTAAATCCAAATAGACAATAATAGGATTGTTCTAGGCCCTCATCTCTTTGAACAAAAGAACCTTCGGGTGATGACGTAAGACATGACGTGGTTCCCAACATCGCCAATAGCCTACAAGCAACAATCACCACCAAAGAGAAACCACACCAAATTGAAATTTAAATTGCTTTTTTAATCAATATTGAATAATCATAATGAGACTAAACACTTGGCTTCAAAAAAGGTGGTCTTATTTCTACAATAATTCTTTATATATATATATATATAACACAATGCTATTTGTAATTAATAGTAATGTGTATCAATAGGGCGATTAATTACTAAATAAGAAATGTTATACTTATTATTTTTTATATTAACGGTTTAAAATTAAAGAGATAATTTACTAATTAGATTAATTATTTTTAATATTTATTACTTTTAATAATAAAACATTTTTAATAAATATTACTGTTACGATGGGTAATCGGAGATTAGTGGGCTGGACTCGCTGGATTAACCCAATCATCTGAAGGAGGGAGCCTTTTGACTAGGGCCGCATCTGGGAGTCTCTGCCCAATTTGTGTGTATGAGATAATGGGGGGTGGTACCTGCAAAGACACTCTGATGCTTAAGTCAGCAAGAGTTTAAGCAAGTTTTGAGAGTATTGGAACTTAATGATACTTGAGGGGTGTCAGTGTGAACCAATAACTACTGTTGGAGTAGTTCCACTTTTTAAGGAGGATAACTGTCCCTTTATCTTAGAAAAGTTGGAATATGGCTCCTGGAAGTGAGTTGAGAAATTTTAGGGACAGTTACTTATTTAAATAGGTGTTATCTGCCAGCTAATCTTTACTCCTGACTTCCTTAGAGCAGGTCGAAGTTAGATCCGACTTCTTAAGAGAAGGTTGATGTCGAATGAGAGTCAATCCTTAAATTAGGCCTTTAGTTTGGACCTGAGTTTTAGTGTTGGGTCTGAACAGTTACTATTTTTATTGTTTCCGAGTATGTTAGTATATATATAAAAGTAATTATTTCATATATCTGAAGTACTTAGTATCATAAACACAATTAAATATTAAGTATAAGTTTTTTGAATGAATATGCTAGAGTAATATAGTAAAATGTTTGAAATAACAATTATTAAGTATATATGTTGTCATAAAACTAATAATGGTAAATGGTCAAAATTGTTTCTAAAGATCGCTTGTTTTTTAAATTAGTTTTCGATTTTTTTTAATCAAATTCGTCTTTCAAAGATTTTAAATTAATCGCGTGTGTTTTTCTGTTATTTTTTTATTGACGATGACAAAATTTATTGATATAGCATGGTAAGTGATACTACAATACATATAACAGTGTTAATTGGCTATTAATATAATAAATTTATGAAACTAGATCAAATCAAAATCTACTTGAGGAAAAAACTTGAGACATTGAAATCTTTCAAATTGAGGTTTATTTGATCTAATTTCATAAACTTACTATGTCAACTGCCAATTAAAACTACTAAGTGTGTATTGTGTATGAGTCATTTAACATGTTGTATCGACAAATTTTTACGTCTTTAGCAACGAAAGTGATAGAAGGACTAACATAACTAACTTAAAATTTTTGAAGGATGAATTTAATTAAAAAAAATTTAAAAATTAATTTAAAAAATGAGTGATCTTTTAAAAATTAATTTAATTATTTACTCAACTAATAATTATGGTGGTAGTTGACGGGTTTAATTTATGCTTCGTGGGACCAAAAATAAATTAAATGTAAATAAATTTGTCATTTCATTTCAAGTTTAAAACGTGAAAGATTTTCGTATAGTATAGAAATTTTGGAACTAACAAAACATGGTATATATTATGGTTAATTAGTGATATGAATGAAGCTTCTAGCTAATTACGTTACGGATCCAAGAGCAAGAATGTTGTGTAACACACATACACAAAGTGTGGCTAATTATTTATGTATAGAAAAATCTCCCAAGCTTTTTCACAAGTGTCAAAATTTTGCTATGAATCTATGATGATGGCTGCAAATAGAAGTAAAAGGCTTCCTCTTAATGTTATTAAATTTTGAGATATTTTTTTAGAAGGGTTATAATAAGTTCAAAGATGTCACGTAAGTGCACATGTATTTGATTGACATTTATGATGAACAATCAATCAACAACAACAACTTGTAATGCAAAGAGTTTCACTCATGGTGGAAAATCAAAGGATTTTAAATTGATATGGTTGAAAAAAGTAATAACACTAGTTTGGTTCTTTTTAATTTAACCGTTCTTTTTAATTTGTTTATTGATTAATGTTGTCATTATGCCTCCACATAATCAATGATCATCAACATATTATTGAAATTATGGGATGAAAAGTTTCAAGTTGTAATGATAAAAGATACTGATCTCTAAGTTAATCAATTGCAAAGTTTGATCACATTAATTACCTTTTTGATTCACTTGGTTCCCACCACACAAATGAATTGATTTAAAGAAAAATAAAGTTTGCGATATTGTTTGTAGCATACACTTTTCTATTTGATTTTTTTAATTACTTATAAAGGAAGGTTAAAATTAATTGATAAGATTTGCTTTTTTAATGCAC
>NC_029773.3:93307906-93320899 GCF_000817695.3 Arachis duranensis | reverse complement strand
ATTTTTCAAAAAATACAATTAATAAAAGAATAATTTATTAAAAGATATTTTAGTAAGCAAAATTTAATGATAAAAAATAAAATTTTTGCTAATCGATATTTTTTTAAAAACTAATTTATTTTTTCTTAAAAAATGAATAAAGTTAACATTAGTTAATACAAAAATTTAAAATAAATTAAAGAAAAAATTTTAAAAAAATTATACATTTTATAAATAAAAAAAATATTATTTTAATATTTATGAAGAGAAGGGAGTATAATTTTCTCATACTTATATATGTAATCTTTTAATCGTTTGAATTTAATATTACAATTTATATCTCTCATTCTTTTTCTTATTTTCTATTTCTCCTTTCAAAATCCTAATAGTTGTTCGAGATGAGAAGAGAGAAGAGATGGGAAGATAACACCGTAGCAAAAAATAATAAAAAAATATCCAATAAATATTGCAAATTAGGTACGGTTTGATATTTCCAAAAGCATTGCAAATTATTTAGCGATAGTTTTACTAATAATTGTATAAAATCGCAGGTTCAAATTTACAACAGTTTTATAATTGTTGTGAAAAACTTTGGTAATGGATAAAATTATCTTTAAATAATAAATAAATTGTCGTAAAAAATATTGTTTTGTTGTAGTATATATAGTTTCTACTTTTTACACTAAATAATATAATTGTTTAATTTTAAAAGATCATATAAACTTTAAAACATAATTGAGAAATTTAAATATATTCTGTCACCTAAAATTATAATTTATCTCTTTTCATTTACTCTTTCTGATACTTTGTATTTAGTTGCAATAATGCAGTTAAAATAATAATCAGTATATATATTTAATTTTATTTTAGTGTCAATAGTTTAAAATTGACACCTTTAAGGCTTAATATCTTCTTATTTTAGAAAATTTTTGGTTATACCAAGGATAGAAGAATATTATGAAATAGTAAGTTAGGCTTCAAACAATGAAATATTTATATGAAACATATAAGAATTATTCATTCTTATTAAGGGTCATTATCATTTCACGTAATGGCTCCTTCTTATTTTCCAACTAAATAAATGGACCTAAAAGCATTGATCATGCGTATAATGACGTAATGAAATGTCATTATCGCAACCTAAAATCATTGGTTTGCTCTTTTGTCTTCCTCTAAAAATTGAAAGCTCTACGTAATTAGATGCAACTATTATGCCAGCGTACTCTTATCTACTCGACTTATTTATGTGGGTGCACGTATATATACTTTAATAGTTATTTTTTAAATAAGATTATTTATTTAAAAACTTTAAAGTAAAAGGTATTTCAATGTTCAACTTAACCGGCAAAAATATACAATGATTATAACATAGTACCAGAATGTGATGTTAAAAAAAATTGAATTGAAGTTTTTGCTCTTAATAGCAATGGAATAAGAGAAGGAAATTGAAAATTGAAAAGAGAAGGAGAGAGAAATTAATGAATATTTAGTGATTAAATTGAATAAATACTCGTAACAATATAAGAAATATTATACACTATTTATATTTACAAAAAGAATGAAAATAATTAAATAATCAAATTTTTTTAATAAAATTTTACTACACTACTAATACTAACCAACGTGTCTAATTATATAATTCTAACAGAATTCATCTCAATTTTATTTTAATTTATTAGCATCAATATTTATTTCGTTCCTTTACAAGCTGAAAGTACTTAATTTATGTAGATCAAGTAATTAATTACAGTTTGGACAAAAGATAAGCAAAATGTTTTGGGACTAAAAATTTAATTAAAAAATCAGTAGGTGTGAAGGTTTGAAGTTGATCATCAAAAATTACAGTTGATGCAGTAAGTAAAATAGATTTAAAATAGTCCAAAATCATGAAAAATAAGAAAAAGATTCGCATTAGTGTTTTGTTCAATTGGTAGAAATGTTGGATTATCAATGACAATTTTAGTAGACAAAGATTGTTTAAAAAGTAAAACCAATTCATAAAATTTAGTGTTTCGGGAGAAATTTTTTTAATTTTTTAATTCAAGATTATACTTTCTTTGATTTCAGGTTTGTAGCACAAGAAAACACATTTTTTAGACCTTGAATCTAATTTCTGTCTTTCACTAGTAAGTGTGCATCCAAAGATTAAACAACCAAACACTTTTAAATGCATTAAATCTAATTTTGAACTAAACAATGTTTCATAAGGAGTTTAATTTTTTGAGAGCAGCACTGGGTAATCTATTCATGATATGTACTGAATATTACACTGTATATTGTCAGAAATATTTGAGTACATTTGAATGAAAAATAAATGCTCGTGCTATGTTAATATGTGTTGATATTTCCTTTTTACAACACCATTTTATTGTGGAGTCTCAACACGAGGTTTCATAAACGATTTCTTTTGAAAGGTAATAAGAATCCATTTTAAATTCAAAGTTATTGTCACTTCGAATTTATTTAACATTTTTATCAAATTGAGTTTAAACTAATTTAATAAAATCCTGAATCAATTTTCTGATTTTTTATTTTAATTTCATGCAGTATGTCCATGTGATTAATCTAATTTCTTTCTCTACAATGATAAAAAAATATTTGTGTCCAAATGTAAAAATGATTGAAAGTGGTCTCCATATATTTATATACAACAAATTAAATATATTTTCTAACTTTGTATTACTAATAGAAAGCTTTTCTCGTCTTGCATAATGACAAGAATAACAGACATGAGAAGAATTAACGCATTTTATGAATGAAAATGATTATTTTAATGTAATATTCTAGTATGAGGCAAATGACCTAATTTAGCATACTAAAAATTTGACTTTAATTGTGCAAAATATGAAGTAATAGAGAGATCACCTTATTTAGCAGCATAGAATTCTTCTTTTAAAGCAGCAACTCTGAAAACATCACCACGAGAGTATTGATTCTTTAAATTCTTCCATAGATCCGCAGCTGATGAAGTGATCTACATGATACTCTTTGCAACTTCTGGACTAAGAGACAGATTGATCCAGAAAATGAAAAAATTGTTGCATCAATCCGATGCTTCATATTTTGGTTCATACTCCACTGGTTTGATTATTGATCCATCAAAAAGTTTTACTTTATTCTTAGATCTGAGAGCTCTACACATATCATAAGACCACTGATAATAATTATGAGATGTGAATTAGAGAAGAATAAGTATTGTTCCTAGACTTTCTGCTGGATTCAAGAAATAAAGACTCAAATAATCTGATATAGAGATGGCAATTCTTTCCGGTGGGGCGGATATCTACGGGGATTTATCCGCCGGAAAGCAGGTTTGGGGAGAATTTTCTCTCCATGAAAAACAGATACGGGTACCCATGTAATAAATATATATATATTAGTTAAAACCCTAATTTATAATCACACCGTCACTCACTCACTTGACTCTCTTTTTTCTGTCGCTCTCTTATGCTCTCTCACAGGAGCCTCTCTTTCTCACTCAAAATCTCACTTGTCATCGCCTCCTTCAATCCTTCTTCCTTCTCACCGCATTGCCGACGTTCTTCCTCTCAGCCCCTTACATCATCGTCCCTTACCTTCCTCCGTCGCCGCTCACTTTTTTCCTCTCATTGCGTCACTCGCTGCACACAGTTTCGTCGTTGCCTCCGCCTCTGCTCTGTGACGACACCTCAGATCTACGACGTCGACGACAACTGTTTTCCAATATCACCTCTGGTCAGCGAAAGACGATGACGATTCTGCTCCATAGCTAGTTTCTATTGATTGATGAAATTGGTTTTGATATATATTTTGATTTTTCATTGATGAAATTGGATTTAGGATTTTTTTATGGGTTTAGGATTATGATTTTGGTTCTATTAATTGATAATTTTGAGTTCAGAGTTAGATTCTATCGTGTAAAATTTGATTTTAAGGTTTGGATTTGTAAAATTGGGACATATACTGATTTATTTTGATTTTTCATTGATGAAATCGGGTATAAGATTTGATTTATGGGTTTAGGATTATGGTTTTGATTCTGTTAATTGATAAATTTGAATTCATAGTTAGATTTTGTTACTGTAAAATTTGATTTAGGGTTTAAATTTGTAAAATTGAAACATATACTGAGTTTACTTTGAACTGTTTTTGAAATTTTTATTGATTCTGATTTTTTTCCCTCAAATTCGTGGATAATCGCGGATATCCAAATATCCGGCAAGTACCAGGTCTCCGTTATCCGTCGCGGGGACGGGGAGTGTTTTTGGAGGCGGGAAGCGGGGGGTGGGAGATATGTCCCCACTCTCATGGGGCTCGTTGCCATCCCTAATCTGATATATGTGCTTTAAATTGAGAAAATTGCTTTATGAACGTTGTAAATCTTTCAAAATCTGTCGCGGCTTCAGATTCATCATTTAAATTCGAGCTTTTGTTGTCATTATTTTTTATGGATTCAACAAGTTTTGATACCATAAAAAATGGTACCCGAATATAATGCTAAAGAAATTAAATTATAGTTTTTGTTCTGAATAATAGCAGAAGATAAAAAAATTGAGAAGGGAAGAAGAGAAAAATTGATGAATATTCAATGATTAAATTAAATGAACAATCATGGCAATATAAAAAATGCTGTAAACTATTTATTATAATTAAAAAAAAAAGAATAATCAAATCCCTTTAACAAAATTTCACTACTCCTTCTCTATCAGAATTTTACTACACCACTAATATTAATCAATGTGTCTAACTGTACAATTCTAATAAAATTTATCTGCATTTTATTTTAATTTATCAACATTAATATTTATTTCAATGATTATATATAATATATTTTTTCACGCAAAAAATTTTTGTTTGAACTCTCAAAATTAGAATTGTACGTGCATAGACTTTTTTTTTTCGAAAACAATAAAAATCAACTCTAAATTCTTTTATTATAAAATATAGATAGATATACACGATAATCATAACATATTTAACAATAGATAAACCTAATTCTTATTTTGAATTATTCTATCAATTTTCTTATATTATTCTTATTTTGAACTAATCCATATTAAATTGTTTAGAGGTTTAATCGTCGTCCTATATGAATAATTAAAATGCAATATATAAAAAAACAAGAAAAGCCCATGCTGGCAATGTAGTTTTTGGCCCTTCTGCTAGGAAAGCTCTATTATTATCATTATCGTTACTTTTTTTATTTTTTTATATTCAACTATTATATATAAATGCATATAACTATAAGTTATTACCCAAACCAAACTGCACACTCAAATAGTCAACGAGAAAAATATGCTTTCCCTCTCAACATCCAATTAAGTAGTGACCTAAGTAAAAGGAAACAAGAAAAGAATCCTTTCACCAAAATTAATAACAATAACCTATATACTAGATATGATTCATTTAAATATTTAATAATATAGCAATATAGTAATATATATGAAGGCGTGCATGCTGACGATCGTTTCATATTTCATCTGCATGCCCCGTCGTATGTGACAATTAAGATAGATTATTATAAAAAAAATTATTTATTTTAAAATTCTCCATTTCTTTTGGGATATGTAAGGGGCTAAATGTATGGGTATTAATACTGGGGAGTCATTCCGATAAAAACGTTTAAAATATTTAATAAAAAAATTGTGAATCAAATTTTGAATCGGTTTAAATTAATATTATCTTTTATAAAAATAACTACAATATTCTTATTATAGAAAATGAGTAAAATACTCTTATTATATATATTAATTTTGAGAATTCTAAATTCTAGTCCTTTTCTTCTCTGTCGTCATAGAGTTAGAATTTAGAGTTTTCAATATATATATAATAAGGATATTTTAGTTAATTTTTATAATAGGAATATTGTAGTCATTTTTTATAAAATATATTAATTATTTATATCGGTTCAAAATTTAATTTATTAATTTTTTGGCTAAACTGATTTGTCTAGTCTAATTTTAATAAAAATAATACAGTTTAATTAATTATATGTGTTAAATTTTAATTTTTTAAAAAAAATATTTTTGACATCTTTATCTAAGTGACCCCATTGATATTCTTTCATAGAACCGTCTTTTTATGAAAATAATAGAATAATAATTTTTGGAAATTTGTTTTACTGTGTTTTGAGAATGTAAAATGAAATAAATAAATAAATTTGTAATAATTTTTTATATATATAGAACCAACTACATATCAAACCAAAATTAAAAATAATAAAACTATAATCACTAGGCAAATTAAAGTCTCATGTAATGAGACTTGTTTATAATTTGTCTTTTGGAGGAGGAAAAGGGGCAGGGTATACTTTTGTCTCATCATCACATTATTTTCCTTTATTTCTCATCATGCCTTTCTACTAAGAAGATGATATATTAAAAAGCACCAAGAAACTAAAGGAATATTGTGTGTGTGCATTTGAGTGGGTGCATGAAACTATTATTCTACCATTTACTACTTTTTGTGTACATCAATATCTTTTAGTAATGTAACATTATTAAATCTTTATTTAGATATCGATGTAGATTGCTTTTTATAGCAATTACCTAAAACAATAAGAAATTAAATTTTAATTAGTATTATCTAATTTTAGAATTTAAGTTAATAATTTAAGATTTAGAATTAAGAGTTTATGATATAAGATTTAAATCTAAAATAAATAAAATAATTTTAAAAATATTGACTGATAATATTGATTGAAAAAAATTAATTACTTAATATTACTAAAAAATAATTTAACTATTCTCTTGAATTTTAGATATTATATATATCTTAGCATGCCGTTTATAAAATAATATATAATAATAGTGTACATTGGCATCAATTTTTTATACTCTATCTGTATTTTAATGAAATGAAAGGCTATATAGTACTATAGAAATCCATATTCTAAATTACGACTACCAACTTAACTAAATTGATCTTACTAATAATAATATGAGATCCTTAACCAAATTGTATGGATGAAAAGAAAAGAAAAAAAAAAGTGAATGATATGGTCCTACAAAACTGGACCTCTCATAAATAAAGTTTTGGATTTATGAGAGTGGTTAGTGTAGATATGAATAATAGAAAGATGGTGTTATCGGTTCTAAGGCAAATGCTCCATTATTATTTAAAAAGGACCACAAAATGAATGATAATGAAGGCGGGTGTATATATGCATACGTATTGGGAATTTATAATTAATATTAGTTATATTTTATTATATAATTAATTTTTATTCTTATTTTTTGAAGATTTAAAACTTAGAATTTAAAATTTAATATTTAAATTTAAAATAAAAGAATAATTTTAAAAAAATAAACTGATATTTGTTAAAAAATAATTATTTTTAAGTTAAATTCAGGATAGTAAAAATATTTCTCCCAAACAACTATTTATAAATTGTCACATTAATAAGATACAATAACTAATTTTCAAACTCAATGTTTTAAAAATCATCTAAATACATAAATATTATTATAATAAGCGTATAAAATACTTTACACACTGTATCCAAATAAAACTTTTAAGGTGAAAATTCAGATGCAGTCGACTTCACCTGAAGTTAATGACTGAGAGCCGTTAAATGATTCGACTGATTTGACTAAATTTTTATCTAACGGCCATCAACTTCGTGTGAAGTTGACTACACCTAAATTTCCACCAACTCTTAAACTAAAATAGATAAAGTCACAAAAATCATCATCATCATTTAATTTCGACCGTGATGGTGCCATATAAAAAGAATCATTCAAATATTTATTAATAAATAAATAAATAATGTGAAGCAATGGCCTCATGAAGCATGCATGAGAAGAGTTGCTAGCTAGCTGGTGGTGACTTCTTCCTCGATCAAGAAGTAACAAACAAATTAAAGCTGGACCTTCATTTGTCTCTTTTATTGTTCTTTGTTCATACATAAAATTGAAGGGATGGAGATCTTGAGTAGGAATATAGAAAAACAAACAAAAGTACAAATTTTTTAAAGAAAGATAGCAGGGTGATAAGGTTCTAAATTAATTTGGCCTTTTTCAATATACGTGGGACTTGAATTAAACTAGACTACTCAAATTTTATCAAAAAAGATAATCATGATAATAAAATAAAAAAAATAGTTTTTTAAATTTATTATATTATATGCATTTAGACAATTATTTATGCACTATTGGTCCTGGCGCAATATAAATTTTCCAACTTTTTATAGCAAAAATTATAGGAGATGAACATGGAGTCATGGACCCCCTATACACTCCCATCAAGTTTCTTTTCACTACCCTCTCCCATCAAACTCTTTTAATTTCAATCACATTAATTATTATTCATTTCATTGGTTGCTACTTGCTTTAATTTGGAGTAAATGTCTGAGAGATGAATGTGTACGGCAATAATATTGCTTTAATGTATAGTAGCAAAATGTCATGATTCCTTTGTACTTCAGTTATCTAATTCATTATTCTCTTCTTGGTAAATTTTTTTCACTTTACTTACAACCCCAGCAAGTAGCAACACCCTATTTTTAATTATATATTTAATTTTCTGTTGGGAGGACGTTGTCAACACTCAACTCCAAGTGATGATGCATGTGAGTTAACAATCCCAAAAATAAATAAATAAATATAAAATTCTTTCTCAAATGAGACAAATAAATAAACAACCCTTTTCCCACATGGCCACAAACCAAAACCATAAACATAAGATCTGAAAATTTTATTCTATAAAGTACAACATATATAAAACTGGAATATATTTATATATGTATTCATCATGAAATTAATTATACAAAATATTACAAAGAATGAACCAAACTAAAAGCAACTCATTTTCTGGACAATAGAATTCTCCAATTCCAGCCGGCCATATAATAAGCTCTACATATCAAAATATTCTACCATATATTACACATATATAATTTCTCTATAAATATAAACTAACCAATTATTAATTAATAATATTGAACCTCCTCCCTCAATTTGTATATAGTCCAACTTATTTTATTTTTTCCCCTTTTGATTATTTACAATTACATGTGTATTAGTTGTGTAGTATAGTGTACTACACACACTGACAAAATTAATTAAGCAGCATGAAATTCATATCATCACATGAGGGAACAAGCATTAGGGTTCTCATCACTGAACATCTGAGGGTGAGGTTGGTTAGGGTTCATGTAGAATGGTAATGGACCTGGCTCAACATGATGATACCCTTGATTATGGTTCATCGCATACCCTTGGGTCATGTATCCTTGTGGTGGCTCCATATAGTGGTACCCATGGTTTGCATACCCAGGGTGAACCTCCATAGCATAACTTGTTTGACCTTGATGAAAATTTTCATTATTATTGTGCCAATAAATTGGGGATGGCAACGGGTACCCATGGTATTCCATTTTGTTAACTTCACTCTTTGTTTCTGTCGTCGCTGTCACTGTTGTCGCTGCTGCTTTTTCTTTCTTGTCACCGTCTCCTCCTCCTCCACTTTCTTTTTTATCTCCGCTGTTTTTTTTGTCGCCGGCGTCTTCTTTGCTCTCTTTCTTTTCACCGGCACCGGCATCCCCGCCGTCTTTTTCTTTCTTTTCCTCATCTTTCTTCGGTGCAACCACCTCCACGTTCCTCTTGAGCTTATCGTTCAAATAGGGCACCAGTTCCTTCACATCCATGGTTCCCTTCACCGTCACCAAATCTTTACCTCCATCAATGCTCACCGAATCAACACCTACACAAAACAATGTTTAACATCTTCGTTCATAATTAGCTTAAGGTGAAAACTCAGGTGCAGTTGGCTGAAGTTGATACTGAGAGTCGTTAAATAATTTGACTAATTTGACTAAATTTTTATCTAATGACTCTTAACTATTAATTTTATGTGAAGTTGACTATACCTGAGTTTTCATCTTATCTTAATATTATTATGATAAAATAAAATTAAATCTCACTAGTTATTATTAATTAATTTATTGATCCACTGAACCCGCCAGCCACAAATTATTTAATTAATTTATAATAATTTGATTGATTAAAAGATTATTCAAAGGAATAAAATACTACTAGCTAGTACTAGTACTATTAGCTTAATTATTAATTAATCTTTTGTTATTTTTTTTTTCTCTTGGTATCATCGTGAATTAGGTCAAGTCTCTCACCGTTGAACTTCTGGATGATTCTTCTAATTTTCGCAATGCAACCGTCACAGTGCAATCTGATCTTCAAAACCACCGTGCTCTGAATAATAATAATGATAAAAAATAAAAGTCGGTGAGCTAAATTAATTAAGCTAATTAATTAAACTAAAACATTATTAATTAATTTAATTTAATTATTATTATTACTAAATACCTCTTTAGGTGGCTTCTTCTCATCGGATTTCTTTTCTCCCTCGGCCGGAGGAGCAGGAGGAGGAGGAGCGGCTTCCTTCTTTGGCGGCGGAGGGGTTAGTAGCTCAACCTTCTTCTTAGTTCTGACGATAAGCTTCTCTTGAAGCTTAACGGCGTCAACGTCGTTTCCGGTGACCGTTAACTTGTTAGCCGTTAAATCAGCCTTGACATCCTCCACACCTACACACACAATATATATAATTATTTTGAAATTATATAAATCTAAATTAATTAATTAAGTAATTAATTAATTAATTAGTAATTACATACCATCAAAATGGCGAACGGTTCTTTTGATTTTCTTAATACATCCCTCGCAATGCAAGTCAAGCTTGTAAACGACAGGAGCGGGTGTGTCGTTTTTCTTTGGTTCTTCAGACGACGGCTTCTTCTCCTCCGTTTCATTCTTTGGCTGCTCCTTTTGCTTCTGCCACAACAAATTAAACCGCCACAAAAATCAGATACAAAACACAAAGGCCAAATATAATTAGATGCATGGAATAGAAATATAGAATAGAATAAGAATCAAAACAAACCTCTCCCATGATAGCTTAAGATAATAATAAGAAGAAGAATAAGAATGTTATATTTGTTTTCGTTTGGAGAATGGGAATTGAGGAAAAGGGTGAGAGTATTATATTTATAGATAAATAAAAAGAGGGAGTTATATTGGTTGGTGGGGTTAATATTGTGGGTTAGTTGGGTCAGATCTATCGGTGGATGGGTTTCATGTTATGTATGCATCATGCATACATGTATGTTAAATCATAATCATATGGATATGGATATGGATGATGACTATATTGTACTACTTTATACTATAGTGCTAGCAATAGTAGCTAGTATACGAATAATAAAATATTGAATTTAATTTGAAACTATATATTATAATGTTAACTGGATGAATAGTGGCATGTGTGATTTTGTGTGCTGTGATGTGTTATGCCGCCGGTTAAGACTTTGCTTGTTATCTAGAAAATACGGCAACGGCATCATCATATATTCATATATGAATATGACATCTTCTACTATAGTTATAGTAGTGTTATACCCTACATATATGTATATACATAATCTCACTTTTTACCAAACCAAACGGTTCATTTACCTGACATTTTGCCAAAAAGTGATCAAGTTTAATTAATAATTAACCAAATAACCCAATTATTATATATATATAATAACATAATGTGGGTTCGGTTATGCTGTCTCACAATGATGTCACATTTTATATTAATTTTGAATAAAAAATATTTTAGTTAATTTATTTTATTATCCACATGTTGTGATTTTATTGGACTGGTGGATGGTACATATTTGATTAATAATTTTTCTCCATGAACATTGAATTTACTGTAAAGGCTTTAATTGTTGCCTAACATTGCCTCACACTTTTCCATCTATTTTCTCACCCTCTTTCTCATCATTAATTATTTATTTTTCTGGAAAATTTACTCATCATCTTTCATGCATTTTTGAGCTTAATTCCGGTGCATATCACAAAGGCAATGCACCTACATACTTCTTTTGCACGTTCATTGAATGCTCACAGATTTTCCAGAGAATTTTAAGATTGTTGTTGAGACATTTTCCATCAATTGTTGTTTCTATTAATTTCACATTAATAATTTCTAAGTTCAATCTTTATCATAGATGGAAGTAATTAATTACCATACACGCATTGAAAAGAGTTTCAAGTGTACTAAAAATACTAATATTATAATTATTTTATTCGTTGATTTAAATTATAAAAAATATATATAATATGTATTAATTGAAATTAACAGTTAAAATAATTGGGATATCGCGATACACTTAAAATTTTTCTCGCGCATTGTGTGTCATGGTAGAGGCACATACCTTACCACATGAATTATTATATATTTCTTTTTATGTTATTTTATGCCAATTTTTTAGAAGTAATATAAAAATTAATTTTACATTTTTTAATCATAAAATATTCTAATACTATATATTTTACGAAATTAATTATTCTAAAGGTTTACATCGTGAAAAATAGATAGTATACTTGTAGCACTTGCTCATAATTTTCAATCAAAATTGCTTGTTATTGCCTATGCGTGCAATCGTAATACTCATTTGAGTCAAATAGATAGAAAATATCTTCATTTTTTGTCCTCTTTTTTTTTTCTCATTTGTGTGAAAAGAACAATGTCTAAATGAAAAAATCTCATTATATATATACAGAACAAAAATTGTTAAGACATGCATATATATGATCATTTACGTGTTCTAATTTAACCGGTTATTTTTTTTTAAGAAATAATTAATTTTTCAGCGTTTTATTTTAGCCAGCCACACGTCCTTGGTCCCCAACAACATAGAAATTCACAATACGCACTTAATTGCATTCCATATATACACATTTTACCTACAAATTAAAACTTTATAATCTGCATATTGTTAAAATATCTTGAAGCTACGTAACCACTAAGGAGATCGATGGAGTGAGGACCACGCACTTGGATCAATTTCTCTCCGTGTTCCTAATTTGGCTCTGTATAGGTTGTCACCTTCTACACAATCTATGGTGCGGCCATAAAGCCATTGGCTCCACAGGGGAGAGAAATTAAGAAAAAAATAAATTTATTTTTAGAAAATGTTCTCTATATACTCACTATTATTTGTTATATATACTAAAAATTTATTAATTC
>NC_029773.3:93304796-93307863 GCF_000817695.3 Arachis duranensis | reverse complement strand
ATATATCGTGAAAGTCAATATAATTAATATGGACCACATCTATTGGCAATGATCAAGTTGCTACTTGCTAGCCATATGGAGATAAAATGATTCGTTCCCAAATGAAATGACCATATATATATAACATGCATGTGTTCTACATGTGCTTGCATTGCTGGTTGATTTTTCTTATAAGGCTGCCTCATATATATATTTATGCATTTGATTTTATTTATACGATCGACCATGTGCAATTTTCTCTTTTAATTTCTCAACTAATAAAATTAGAAAAAGTTTCAAATTATGATATATTGATTATCTGTTATAATGATTAACCACTACAATTTTTTTTTCTTTTTTAGTTTCTAGCCTTTATGACTTTATGTTGATAGTGTAAGATTATATATTATTTATTGATATAGTTAATACTAAAGAGACAAAAAAAATGTGTCTTATTTAATATTTATTAATTATTATAATAATTAATAAAATAAATTATAACTATTTTTAATTAATTTTTTTTGGTTATTAAATATTTTTATATTCATAAATAGGCTCAATTTTTTGAATATGAAAAGTTTGTGTGTGTTCTACCCTGATATGGATTTATGGAGTACAAGACAAATATGTAGGACAACTTTTTGTGAGTGTGAGGTAGAAAAACTTGGACCATGCGAGTTCTTTAATTTTAAAATTTTGCATAATAAATCGCATGGTCCGTTTTGTAGTCGGAAAAATTTGAATTTCGAAAGATAGAAATTGGATTTTTTTTCTTTTTTATGAAAGAGAACTCGGACCATCCGTTTAGTGAGAGAGAACTCACAGAGTCTGAGTTCTGTTCCGCTCATACCACAATATTGTAAAATACTTCTCTTCTCCATAGCCGAATCCAACACTATTCTTGCTTCCATGTTTAAAATTAAAAACGTCATAAATACTGTTGTAACTAATTAATAAGAATGAAGATAGACCATATAACTATAGCTATAGTTGTATCTTTTACTTTTGTGGTAGGGTAGAATTAAGAAGAGAGGCTCTAATTAAGGGCAAGGTTTACATGCAAAATTGATGGAGAATTAAGAATTTTTGACTTGTTATATATATAGAGAGAGACCTAATTAATAAGTAGCTACGACATTGGTGACGTTACCACCATTTGGATTGATGAATCCGAATTCAATTCCAATTAGCCACTAATGGCTCCACCTTTTAAGACCTTTTGATTTCTTGGAATCTTGGGGAAGGTGGCAAAACCTTTTTGACCATATTTAGCTTGCACCACAGATATCTCATCTTATTATATATAATTCATGAGATGTAGGGCAACAATTTTTAAGAGAAAGTCACTAGTAATAATACTAGCTAATAATTAAGTGAACCCATATAATGTAGCACATATATACCATTATTGTTATTTAAAAAGGAAAATCTATCTGCTTTTCAAAATTTTTGTATCATAATAATAAATGATGATTCCGATTGTGTATTTTACTTTTCTAAATACATGCATCTCTCATCACTACAAAACTCCAAAGTGTTGGTTTAGCAGACCTTGAGAGAGAGAAATTTAAATCAATGTCACTTTTAGAGTTCAAAAGTGAATTTGGGTTGGTGAGATTGCAGAAATTTTATTTTATTTTTTTATAACTCTTGAGCTAGTACGAATATAGAGCATAAAATAGAGAATATAAATTAGTATGTATCCTGTTTGAGAAAATTTAGAAATAAGTACTTTTATAAAAATTTAGCTCATATTTAATCAGTAAAAAAAAATAATGAATAAAAAAAATTAGCAACAACAATAAAATCATAAGCAACAACAAACAATAAAATCAGCAACAACAAATTAAAAGAAAAAACAATATAGTATAAGAACAATGAATCAAAAGGTAAAATAATGAAGCCATTTTTTTTTCTTCTTCATCAATAGCAATGAAGTAGAAACATAAGCATAATTGGAAACAAAAGTTGAAGCGAAATTGAAAATAGAAATAGAAGTAATAAAAATATCAAAATTAAAAGAACAAAGAATCAGATGCAGAATAAGAAACAGAAACAAAATTAAAAACATTAAAATTAAAAACAGAAGCAGAATCAGATATGAAAGTAATAAAAATAGAAGAACAAAGAATCAAAATTGAAAACAATGTGATTAACAAGATCAAAATCAGAATCAAAATTGGTGAATTAACAAAATTAGAATCAGAAATATGTGATTAACAAAATCAGAAACAAGCAAAATTGGAACCAAGCAAAATTGGAAATTGCCGTGGTGGTGATGGAGAAGAACTGGGGGAGGACGCCGTCGTTGCGGTGGCAACAGCAAGGAGGGTGAGAGTGCGGTCGAAGGTGATTTCGGTGTCAATGCGACACTTGTCGAGGGACTGGTGGACAGTAGCGACACGAATGACACTTGTTGAGGTTGACGCGGACTAGGCTGACGATGCGACCCTTGCGAGGAAGAGGAGCAGCGAGATCTGGCGGCGAAGACCGAACGACAAGGAGCAACGGCAGCGGCGAGAACCGAATGACGAGCAGCAGCGGCAGGATGATTTCCTTCCTCCTATCCGGTTTTATTTTTTCTTTTCTTTTTTTATATTTTTTAGTTAGAAATAATTTAGTAATAAAAATTAAAATTTTGTTAAAAAATACGATTTTAAAATTAAATTAAATCTTAGGAACAATTTTGTAAATAAAAAAAAAGATCGAAAACAAAAAAATTTTAAACTCATATCTTAGAAATCAAAATTATACTTAACCCTAAAAATATCTAATTACAAATTTTAAATATGTGTAGGGCCAATTAATTAAAACTTATAAAATGCAAAGATTTAATAATTATAAAAAAATTATAGAGACTAACATAATAATTTAACCAAAATATAATTAAGAGAAGCAACATTATTATAACATGGTCATCTACTATAACCAGTTAATCCAAATAGGAAACATTTCAGATATACTATATGATATTAGGTATTCTGATATTTTTAGTTATTAATTTTAATTATGTATATATTAAAACTAGTTTTATGATTGAATTTAATTGCTAAAAATACTAGAAAACGTGCATCATGGTATATGTGAA
>NC_029773.3:93304501-93304784 GCF_000817695.3 Arachis duranensis | reverse complement strand
ATAAATGATGATTGTTATTTTTTTAATAGTGATAAATCAATTTTTTTATCTTAATATAAGATCAAATTTATTAAATAATGAAAACAAACATGCATACAAAATTAGTCATTACTTTTTACGATGATAAATAAAAAGATTAGTGATACTCATACATTATTATGAACAGTGTACATAAACAACTCATTCATAGGCTACAAAATCAACAAAAAGAAAATGTGTATAAGCGTATAAGGGAGAGAGAGAGAGAGAGAGAGAGAGAGAGAGAGAGAGAGAGAGAGAGAGG
>NC_029773.3:93284625-93304370 GCF_000817695.3 Arachis duranensis | reverse complement strand
ACTAAAATAAAAGTAAAATTTGTCTATTAGGAATGGAAGTTATGATAACAGAATAAGCAGATTCTGAGAAGCTGGACACAATGATGGTTTGTGTCTTAATGAAAATGAACCAAATCACACTTCCAGGAAACCGTTATGTTGTTTCAATTTTCATAATATTTCATCATATGCTGATTGTGATGTACGTGATTATACTCTATACTCTTCCTCAATAAAAATGTGTAACATGGGTCAAAATCAAAAAGTGCTTCTTCAAAATTTTATAATACTTTATAAACCAACTTTTTATATATGTTTTGTCATTTCTAGCATTTTCCTTACCTTTCAATATACCTAATCCTCCTGATAAACATTTGATTATATTTTTATTTTTTTAATACATTCGGAATATTCATTAAATACAAATTTTGTATTTTTTTTCTCACGATAATGTCTAACTGATAAATCAATGACTAATTTGTCATTAATTAGAATTTTATTTAAGAATTTATTGTTAGTCAATAAATTATTACATATATATATATATATAAAATAAAATTTGAATATCTAATATTTAGTTAAATAGACTAATAAACTAATAATTAGGCCGATCTAAATTGGTTTACGGTTCTCATATTTTACATTCATCGATTTTCTTTTTCCAACGTTAACAAAACATTAGTTCTTTTTTGGGCTGAAAACAAAAATTTTACTATAATTGCCCAAAAAAGAAACATTCTTATACTTAGCAGAAGAAACATCCATATATATTAACTCGTAGAAATTTTGGATTCACCCAAAAATATTTGGCTGATTTTTGGCTAATATTCTTTTGATTCCCTAACATTGCTCATAACTAATTCGTTATTAATTAAAATTTTATTTAAGAGTTTGCTGTTAAACGAAATTCTATATAGACAAAACAAAATTCAAATATTCAATACTTAGTTAAATGAACTCATAAACTAATAATAATTAGGCCAATCTAAATTGGTTTACGGTTCTCATATTTACATTCATTATTTTTTTTTCCAACATTAACAAAAAAAAAAATTTTGGGCTGAAAAGTGTAAGTTGTTGAAACTTGTAGTTCAATAAAAAAGCAAAAATCTTACTATAATTACCCAAAAAATGTGAAGCCCGAAACGCCATCTCTTCATGTTGCCTAAAAAACCCAATTATCATATCCTTCAAATTATTCATTTAATCCGTCTTTTATTATAATAATAATAAAAAAAAGGTTAAAACAAATACATCCAATAGATTTAATATTTCTTTAATTTTTAGACTATTCCGGTAAAAGAACTCAATCTTATGGTATCCTATCGAAGTATATCAAAATAACAAAACATATCCAAGAAAATAAAACATTAAAACTTCACCAAATAGAATGAGGTGCATCAACCTATCTTCCCAGCATGGAAAAACTGAAAAAGAAAAAAATAAAATAAAATCTTATTATTCTATATTACTAATAACTCGGTAGAATACTTGTCAAAGTCTCAAAGTAGTGATGATGAAAACTTGGTGGATAGAATCTATCTTCTTCATAGAGAATTCTCGAGCTATGATCCTTCAAATTATAAGCCACTAATTTTGTACGATTAATTATTAGAATTGCAAGTATTGAATCTTCCTGTTCGTGTTCATCATTTGGTGGTTGCCTAACAACATCAAATGCATCAACATCAAAAGTACCTGCTTCGAAAGTAGTTAGATCTACATGAAATCTAACAATCCATTCACTGTAATCTTTTTTTAACTCCCAAATACCATAAATTAACTTTAACGGGTCATCATTCTTTTGCACAATCAATATCGAAATACACTTTACTTTGATCATCAACAACATCGTACCAATGTATAGCACCATTGCAGTAAACACCATTCTTACAGAAGTACCGAATATCATTTGGAAAAGTAAGAACATCAACTTTGCTCCAAGAACCCGTGTCTGATGAATAAACATTCATCTTCATCTTATTGGTTGCGAGTTCTACGACTTTAGCGAAAAAGATAATTTTATAGTGAGAAGATTTCCAAGGTTCAAAGACAAGAACTGGATTAGAAAAATTTGGATGAAATTCATAGCCAAATTGGTCTATACGAACACAATGACTGGTTGATGGATTGCTTATATAAAAATAACTTTGTTGGGCCGAACATAGAGAGCTCTCGACAACCGGAGATACTTCGAAGAAGAATCGAGTAAGAGAACATAAGATGAGAAGACACCACATCCAACTCAAAACCTTAAGGTGTCAAGTAAATGAGTCTCTCATCTTATAAACTCCTCACTCTTCCTTGCTTTCTTTGATGTGAGACTAACTTTAACACTTCTCACACTTGCAACACTAACATATCCCAGAGTAGTAGACCATTGCATGATTGAAGAATACGATAGTAAAGTAGTCCATCGAACTCATTATGAACATGGAGGTAGGTGAACCTGTTGTTGCTGTTATTGCTGAATGGGGTTATGCGAGCCTTCTTAAGGATGAGGCAATCCTCTGTTTCTTGGAGTAACATTCCAGTTTCCAGATGCATAAAGTTTGTGATTGTGGCATAGTCCAAGGGTGTGCCGATTACAAAACTGGGACTCGGAGATCAGAGACAACCATTTTTTGCACACGCATTTGTATCGGAGCAAGTCTTTAACCGCCAACCGGAGAAGGATTTCCGTTAGCAAATCCTTGTCTTCCACCACACTATGCATTATTAATGATCACACTCACAATAATGACTGAATCTCAATTATATATATGCAATTGATGGTGAGACTTGATTCATGTAACGAAAAATATGATTAGCCTTGGGATTAGGTCAAATAATACTATTTTATTATATCCAATTCAACTCCAGTTAAACCTTTAACTCTTTAAACTTCTAACTCTATCAGTTTATTGACCGATTCGATTTTTACAATTTTAGACTCAGGACAATTATATAGAAAGAAGCAATAATGTTATAGTATTTATTAGATAAAAAGACATAAGAAAACAACATATCCTTCATAAAATGATATAAACAATAACATTATAAAAAATGAAATGAACTTATCACAATACCTTTGCACGTATTTCGTTTACAGTGTAAATGAGATACAAGAAGACAAATTTTCAACGATCATAAAAGGATGTGTAACCCTTGGCATTCTCCACACACATTTCATATCTTATTCTGTCTCGTTTTTCTCACAAAAACAAGGCAACAATGGCCAGTTACAACGTATACATAGTTGTGTGTTTATCCCAATTGTCGTATGAGATATGGCAACAACTGGGTGATATTTGAATGTGAGAATCCGATACTGTTGCGCACTCAGCGTGTAAGTACGTTGTCGGAGTTGAAGAGTTTGATATTGAACAACATAGGTGGTACAGAAACGAGGGAGGTTGGAAGGGTGGGGTATAGGTTGCTGGCACCCATGGGTAATGGAGTTTTCCAATTTTGACTATTTTGGCTTCTAGGGGACGAGCATGTGCGACTCATGTTTAACATCCATGGGAGGATCATGGCGGAACAGGTGATGGAGCTTTCTGCCGAGGTTGGAGATGTTGGTCATGGTGGTTCTGTACACTCGACCTATGTACAGGACAACCGACCTCTCGCACCACCACCCATTCATGTGGCCATTCCAATAGACGAGGCGAAGGAGGGCAACGAGGAGTCAGACGAAGAATACGTGGCAGATAGTGCTGACAATGATTCTTTTGAAGGGGACGATGAAGAGGAGTTTGTAGTGGAGACGCCCGCCCAGACTGTGGTGCGCCATGTCTTGCTTCCACCTCACCCAATTCCGGTGCTATCGGCATTACCAAGCCACTATTATAGTTTGGATCTGGACTCCATGCATGAGAGGACTCCGTTTTTTGACACGGGAGAAGAGGATTATAACCTAGACGGTGAGGTAGAGTTTCGGGTCGGCCATATGTTCAAATGCCAAGATGCAGTGCTGCAGGGTGTGAAGAACTACAGTATTCGCATTGGATCGATTAAAGTACCATGTGCAGTGCCGTCAAGCTGCGAATGGGAGTCAATGGAGCCTCCGTGTGGCCCTTCGGTAGAACCTCGAATACTGGTAAGTTGAACTGTAATTGTACTTTTGAATACTTCTGTGCAATATATTAAGTAGGTTTGAGATATGGCTGAACCAATACTGTTTTATTGTGTTAGGGAGATTCGGAGGGTTGGTGGAGCACACAGTTGTTTAGCACCCATCATGTCCAAAGACCATCGTCAGTTGGATAGCAGTCTCATCTGCAAGATCATATTGCCGTTGATACAATCCAACCCCTCTGTCAGCATTACCGTGCTGCAAGGTGCGGTCTGAGCGAGCTATCACTTCAAATCCTCCTACAGAAAGATGTGGATGGCGAAGCAGAAGGCAATTGCACAGATCTACGGGAATTGGGAAGAGTCATACAACAAGGTGCCGAAACTGCTTCAGGCACTGCAGAGTTGTTTTCCTGGAACCATTTGTGCTCTACGGGCCGGACCGTACTACGATGAACACCTTTTAGTCCGCGACTATAGCATGTTCGACAAAGCATTTTGGGCTTTTCCATCATGTGTTGAGGCGTTCAAGCATTGCAAGCCGTTTGTTTCCGTCGACGTCACGCATATATATGGTAGATACAGTGGAGTGTTGCTTATTGCGGTGGCACAAGACAGCAACAGCAACATCCTACCTATTGCTTTTGCCATTGTCGAGTCCGAGAGCACCGAATCATGGTCATTCTTCCTTACTAATCTGAGACGCCGTGTCACCTCACAAGACGGCCTGCTGGTTATCTCCGACAGATCGCAGGCCATCAAGGCCACCTTCAGCTCCGATGATAGTGGTTGGCATCCTCTTAGAGCGTTCTATGCTTACTGTATCAGACACATGGCTGTAAATTTCATGGCTCGTTTTAAGTCAGCCAAAGACAAAAGATACCTCATAAACGCTGCTTACAGTCCACACAAGACGGGGTATGAGTAATAAATAAAAAAATTATTTAATAATTATTAAAAAATATTTAAAAGATATATTTTATTACTAGCATGATTTATCGAGACATTCCATCCTCACCCAAATAAGAATAGAGTTCAAGACTTTTATTGAGGCACTAAGATACATTACAATAAGGTAAAGCTTTTCTTTTAAGGCAAACATTAATAAAGTAAGTATTAAACATTTAAACCCTAACCAAAATAAACGAAACGGTGTCGTTTAAACTTAACAGTGTGTTAAAGATGTTGAAGACTTAAAAAAAGGGAAAACAAAAAACCCTAATTCTCAGGCAGGGTGTGGAAGAGGAACTCAGCTTCAAAAACCCTAGAGCAATTCAGGAACGCCAAAAATGGGGGGTAAATGTCCGCACAGGAGCGTCAAGAAAAGGAGATACTCTCACAAAACCGCACGCCGCACCAAATTCCTCATCAAAGATATCCTTTTTTTTAATTTTTTTGTTCGATTTTTATTTCCGAAATTCGATTTTCGTTGTTATTCTTTGACAATTGAAAACGTGATGACATGGTTTACGATCAGCTAAACAAGGCTGATGAAGAGAGACCTTTACCTGTTGATGAAGATTTGCCTGGGATGGGACAGTACTATTGCCTTCACTGCGAGTCTGTAACTAATTCCATTATACTTGCTTTTTTCATGTTGTTTAATGTTTTTCACTTCAAAGTTTGCAACTTTGTTTATTTTATTATCTGGGGTCGAATTGCTAGTAGAACACTTCGCTATCAGATCGATGGGAAAGTGAATAAGAAATTCTTTGTTGTTCATCAATTCACGTTTTACTTGTTTTATATTGTCATGTTTATTTGTTAAGGATGCTGAAGTATAGTTACTCTTTTGATATAATATGCAGTCGGTATTTTTCCAATGTAGCTGTGAGGGATGAGCATTTTAAGACCAAAAAACACAAGAAGCGGTATGATACTTTTGCATGTGTTTTCCTATTCTTTGCATCCTTTGATTTGGGAAGAATCCTATTATTCACTGGTGAAGAATCCCCTTTTGTAGTAATGGTTATGGTGATTAGATTGAATTATTGCTTTTAGGTTTTGTACTACTCTTGCTTTGAAGTGTTCTGTTCTGTTCTGTTCTGTATGAGTGTGTTTAATCAGCTGAATGACTTTGATTAATGCTCACCTACGTTAGTGTATATACTATTACACACACATACACACATAGTTCAGCTTTCCCTATATTGATGACCATGGTATATGCAAAAACAATAATGCTACCAGCTTTCAAACATTCTATAAATTGGTGTGCTTTGAATGATATCGTTTCTGATAGAGTAAACTACAATTTCTATCCATGAAAATTTAGAACGCCAACAAATCTATCTACTAGTAAAAATTGTAGTTTACTCATCTTTTGTGAGTACAAAGTTAGTCTCGTTCATTTAGGTAGATTTGTTAGAGGTGGAAGCTCACATGCACTTGTCTTAATAGTTGAGAACCATTAGATGACAATTTAATCAAATATATTAAATTATCTAACGGTTTCCAGCTATTAACTTCACATGAAGATAACTCTATATGAGTCTCCACCTTTGTCAGCATTTTGAACTATTATTGGTAGGAATGATAGTTTATTCTTTCTGGTGTTGATTGTTTGTGCAGTGTAAAACAAATGATGGGTCCTGCACCTCATACTCAACTTGATGCTGAACTAGCTGCTGGAATGGGAATGCCAGACAATGGACCAAAGTTGATGTCTATGTAACTTATTTTTGGGACAAATTGATTATACAAATTTTGAGCCTTTTGTAATGAGATTGGATGCTAAGTTGATATGTTATGATGCTATAGATGTTATCTTATTTCTACCAATATATTATAATGCTTATTCTCGTTTCTGCATAGGTTGTTATTTTAGCGCGTTGTATTTTCATTGTTAACCACAAAGATGTATCATCCGGAATGTTACCAAAGCGATTTGACTATACTGGCTTTGGTCACATTTGTCCAATAATTTAATATCATTTAACTATTTTTAAATTTTAATAGGTAATTGTTGAAAAATACGAATATTCTTGGATTAATCAAATCATCTTCCCTATATTGCTTGCCCGTGAACGTAAGATTTCATCTTATTTTGTGCAGTGACGAACTGACAATTTATTTGACAATCTTATTCACGATTTTCCTGTAGACGAAGATATAAGCGACATACAAATAAAACGCATAATTGTGTAACCATCAGAAGTATATGTAACTTTGTTGAAAATATAACGCTGATTTAACACTAGTCATGTCAAGTTACGGCAAACACATGCTATTCGTTAATTTCAGTATTTTCAGAATCGTAAGGTATAGTCTCCTTTCGCCACTCGCGAGAATTTCTTATTGTCTTACATTTAATGGCTCGGTCATTGATGTTAAAGGGATCATTCCAATAATCCAATGCATACCGAAAGCATGAGAAACAAAAAAGGATGTACAATCATTCACTCTTCATTCTCTGGTGAAAATTTTCCTACAATTAGTCAAACCGAGATTGTGCCGAGCTAACCCACAGTTAAATATGTCTTGATTATAATACACGTACAAAGTTTTAGACATGTATGCATTGGACATGGATTATTACTGCCAAATTTACAGTTAGATGAGGCAATTATCATCTTATAGTTAATCGCTTCTGTTCCTGCGGTAAGATGACAATATCGGTTTTGTATATCATCCTCTTTCTGCCATGACTTCATCCATAACATTGGAGCATTGTGTCAACGCTCTATTTGCTGGATTACGCGTCTGTTCAAGAGAGAAATTGTAATTCATAGGAAAGAACTATAGACCATAGTGCAAGGAACAAAAAGAAAAGGAAACCACCAAAGGCATAAGCGTAAAGACAGACCAGTTAACAGAGGTAATCATCTTTAGGAAGTGTCATAAAAAAGAAATAGTGAATATACTTGTATCGCTACCCTTTACAGCATCTGGTAACCACTAACCAACAAGCTAGTAATCATGAAGATACAGAAATTGCATCTTCTGAGTCCACCTTTAGCTGAAAAGCAGAGAAGAATAAGAGAAGAAAATTCAGTGCCTAGTAGAAAAACAAAAAATATCGAAAAGACATGGGCTTACTGTCTTTAGATGGTTTTGCAAAGAACTGAGAAGCATCCTTTTGAGCTTGTCGCATTGTTCTACCATGTGACCCTTTCTAGTCAATTCCTCAAGTTGGTATAGTAGGCGCTCGATTGTCGTGTATGGGAACCAAGCAGCAAAGGATCTTTTCCTTCTAATAATATCCGCTGGCCTCTGCAGAAGGTTTACATTAGTCGAAAACGATATCATTAGCATCATGCCATCAAAATTGAGGATAAAATAGTAATTACCAATTAAATTAAGCAATCATAGCGCCTAATCATACAAGTTTGACATACTACCGCTAGTACTTTCCATAAATAACAGAAAAGATTAATTTACCACTGAAGCAAACGATTGTATGCACTCGAGCAAAAGATTAGTAGCTTCTGTATATCGACCATAGCTAACATAAAGCTGAAATAAAGATGCAGGATTTGACTCCCGGCCACTCATACCGGACATCCTTTCCTTTTGTCCCTCCTGTCATAAGTGAAGTGAATATCACAATAAAATCAGAGAAATTTATGAACAGATATTCATGTGGGGATGTTTAGGTAGTTTTGAAAACAGAATTTATGTAGTGCATTTTGCACAACAAGATTTTGATACGAGCAATCAGTGACTACAAATTCAGCTGAGAATATCACCTTGAACAACTGAACCAGCCAAAGGGGCAATTCAATCTGAGGATCTGCACGTAGAAGAGTTTCGGCAACAATAACAGGCAATCTCCCATGAAATTCCTTATATTTTTCCTGCAATTTAGGAGCAGTTCCAAAAGAAAGGTTGAAACATGGAGACAGAAAAATATATTTGAACAGACCACAAGTTTTCAATGTGCATACAAGGTAAATCTTCAGAGTTGCCCAGCAACTACTACCGTCAGTTTGTGGAGTTGTGTGATGTGTAACAGGTGAACCATGGACAACCATCTCAAGCTTAGAAGACGTCACTAACTGGCCATGTTCCCTGAAATCATCCAAAACATGAATAGATTATACAATGCAGAATAAGCAGAAATAAATAAGATACTGTATGTGCCAAAAAAAAGTGCCAAAAAAAGGATGGTTAGGTTATCTTACTCAACCCAAGTAGATTCTACTTTATCAAGACAGCATCTCAATGAAATAGCAGATAAAACTCTTTCCAATTCCCTAAAACAGAAACCAATGTTACATATATAAGTATAGCAATACACACAAAAAATTGAATATGGGTTTTTCAAGGTTTAAAACATCGTATAAAGAAAGTCATGAGTTTCAATCTTGAATATACATGGATGATATAAAGAGTTAATATTTGCTCCTCTCATTTGACATCCTCCCTTTACTCGCAAAAAAAAAAAAACAAAATAAAATAAAATGCAACTTAAGTGCGTATGTCCACCTCTTCAGTGCTGAACCCTTGAAAAATCTGAGAAGGATCGTGAAGGCCATATCATACAAATTATTGTTGACAAGAAGTTCAGCCAAATCTGATAGGGCTCCATCTTTGCCTAAAGAAAAACGAAAAGGGGAAACATCGTTCAAATTGATATCTAACAAAAACAAACAGTATTGAAACCTCATATTATTAGGCAAACCTTACAATGATCATATGCTTCACATAAAGCTAAAGAATGAGAAAGTATACTAACCAGAAAATGTCCACTTGACATTTACCAGCGATAGCTTATACTCTGCTGAAGTTAGCACAAACTCATTCTCGAGTTTTTCAACATCAATACAAGACTGCCACCTTTCAGGCTCAGCATCATTATCAGCTGCTGCAGCAAAGTTAGAAAATGATATCACTAAAACTGCAAGCAACACTGGAAACAATATTTAGTTTTTTACAAGAAAGCATTAATACAGAAGTTAATAAGTAGGAGTTTAGATGAAGAAAGGAAACTGAAGTAAAGAAAAAACAAAAACAAAACACTAAAAAAGAAAAGCTACCCAACAACTCAATGAGGTTATCAGGAATGACCCCACATATTTCATTCAGCTAGAAATATGAAACAAGTGATGAATTCAAACTAGCACCACAACTTTGGTTGTAAAGCTACTTACAATGATCTTCAGGTATTCTTTTAGCTTTCTTACTTGGGTAATGTTCACCAAGAAGAGAACTTCCATTAGCTGGTGGATCAATCCAGGCATATGCAGGATGAACAAGGTGTAGTGAATTGATAGCAGCGGAGAGTGCATTCAGCCTCTCTTGCAACATCAATGAACTGCCTTGGTAATCTTTTGAAGCAGCTTCAGTTCTCAAACGAGTTGAATACATATACATGTAATTTGCTGCTCGTCGCCAATTATGCTGATGCATTTGAAATGCATAGAGCAACTTGTACAAGTTTGGCTTTGCAGAAATATCTGATCGTTCAGCCTGCATATTACACAGTAAACATTCTATGGATGGAAGAGAACTGCAAAATTTACATCATTCAATCTGCCCGATCAAAGCATACCTTCCAAGCAAGCTCTTGCTCTACCTTTTCCACTAGCCCAATAAGGGGAAGTTTATTGCTACAAAGAATCTGTGAAGAGCAAAAACGAAAAAGATTGGGCGAAGATTCTAAAGAGAATATGCAAAACAGAAAGTATAAACATTACAATGCACAAAAGCTTTCTCATGTTAGGCAGAGGCTTGTTTCAGAGTGCATCTTCAATAATATGATCTAAGGCTTCACTAAAAGTAAATAATTAAACAAACCTATATCTACCTGTGAGGATATGGCCAAAAAAATATTGTTCTAAAATGGAAAATTCCACATCTATCTCGGTGTATCTTCTGCATCATCTTAAGTTCTTTAGGTAAACAAATAGAAGCCAATTAACAAAGGAAAAGCAGAAAATTCACAGTTCATCCGAATTCCAACCTTTATAGCACCTTGTTCGTAAAGAACAATTATGAAACGCCTCAAGCAGATGTATTTGCTCTCCTCATCTGGATTTGAAACTATTGCACAATAAGCATCATAATAGCGACCAAGGTCTAATGCAAATATGAAGACATTCGCCCATAGTCGGCCCCTTGTGGTTGTAATGGATCCATTAACCGGGTTATTCTCATCTTTCATAGCTTCATCAACTTGTTCAAGTGCAGCAAGAGCAAACTGGCAAGCACCTTCACTAATACTATATCGTTCAAATAACTGCATAGCCCATTGATAGTATTGAAGCTTCCAAGCAGCCGTTGATGCACAACCACCTGCATAGAAAGCATACGAATTGATAAGAAAAAAATAGTTCTAAGATTATCTGCTTGATGAAGACCTTTGGAATTTAGAGATAAAGATACTCACTAAAACCAAGATACGGAATTCCGACATCTTCAGACAAACTCTGCAAAGCCTCGGATGCACCATTTCCAGATGAAGATCTGAATTAAAACACCAACAAATAGCATCAGGACACAATTTTAAGCAACCAAAAGCATATATGCAGAGGACTTCAATACTACTATCAATGGAGACTGATTGCTCCAAATGCTGAATTTTCCTCAAAGGTGCTTCAGATATTTAAAATGAAGGTGCATACATGTTCATATCTTCCCCCTTAAGCCAAAGAAGTTATTACTCCTTGCTCTCCTTAAAATTTGAGGACTGAATTTTCCCAAACATATAGTTGATTTTAAATATATATGATTACCATATTTGTCAAAGAAAAAAAAAAAAGGGGGAAGTTGTAGTCACTTCTATAGTATCGGATGTCATAAAAGTTTCCAATACCATTTCATTTTATGAAAAATAAGAAAATCATTTTATGCAAGTCTGGATCATCCAAATAATAGAAACAAATATTTCAAATGTGAACTATTGCACCTGAAGAAACAGCGAATGGCATCAAAAACCTTGTTGTCCTTCTGTGTTGTATGCAATCCACACTGCACCTGTGCAAGGAGGCAGCATCCTAGAAGATGTTGGCGTATGCACCATCCACCATCAGATTCTTGAATACTTTGGGATGTCTTCTCCTTTAGAAGATGTGCTTCCGCCATCATGAGCAATTGCTGTTGAAATATATGAAATTGAAATATAGTATTCCTTCAGTAAAGATACTAAAAGGGTACAAAAAACTAATAAAATATAAAGGATGAGATTTTGATGAGCCCCTTTTTTATTTAAAAAAAAAAGAAGAAAAGGTTACAATTTTTAACAGATCTTTAAAAGAATTAAAATCTAATTCATGATATTTAGATGTAATATTTAAAATATATTTTATAGTTTAATCATGTTACCAAAAAGGAAAATTTAGAAACTAAAAATGTTACCTCTAAATATCCCTTTTAAGAGGTTTTACTTTAAAAACTAAAAAATTAAAATAAATAATAAAAAAGGGCTAGATGTTCCAAAAATAAAATAAAATGAATTTCTTAATAGCACAACAAAGTCAAAATAATGTCCATTCTAAGAAGAAAACCAGGCAAGTAAATGACCTCAGCAGCCTCATACTGGCCATGCTTGAAAAGGATAAATGCAAGATCAATTGAACGACTCAGGAAATTAGATGATCCACCAGACTGGCCCCATATGATCCAACTGATAAAGTCTCTCATCCTGTTAACAAAGCTCTGCATATTTGGAAATCTTTTTAAAAGGTGGCCATGGTCTGTTGATGAACTTCTAACATTTAGCAGCAATATAAAAGCCAATGTAAAGTCGCGTCTACCAAGCTTCTCATTCCATAATTGTTTCCCCGTGTTGCAATCTGCATCATGACCAAACTTATTAACACACAATATCAGCAGTATATAAAGTCTCACTTGTTTTGTGATATTTCATCTCACAAGTCAGGAAAGGGACACTAGTCTAGATATTATTGATTTCACAATGAAAGCATGCTTTTGGGAAGTCAATTTAAAAAAGTTTCAATTTCTATTTCTTCTCATTTTGGGAGTGGGGGTGATCTTGTGAGTCTGTCACCTTAAGGATGAGTAATTCATGTCAACCTTAATATATTGGCATGTGTAATGATTAAAGATTTAAAAATTAAAAATAAATCGAACCTATATGTAATGATGAAAGTTTAGAATTGAAGTCCTCAGTTGTAGCTGGTGCAGATGGTGTGATGGCAAAGAAGTTGATGATTAGCCATTCAAAAATAATTTCTTGAAGCATTGGAACTATCTCAAGTTGTATTTTGGTGATATCATCATGTGACAAGTGGACCTGTATTATATAAAGTTAAGATGAAACCAAAGTTGTAGTAACAATTCACTAAAAAATACAAACTAAATTCTTTGCAGAATTAAAACTAGATGTAAACATGGTACATGACCTTGGCTGCCCAGGTACTCCACAAATATTACAATTGAAAAACTGCTATATTATGTAATTACGTAACTGTTTCAATTAACTGATTTTACAATAAGAAAATCAATGTCTACACATGGAAAACTCACCTGACCACCGATGTCCACCAGATAACTTAAAAATAGAAGGAAATCCCAGGCAGATTCAAACATCACTTTCGAAATCTGATAAGTAGTATGCACTATAATGGAGGAGTTTATATTTGATGACACTTCAGTATCAAAATTTTGTATTATTTTCTGTGGAACCAAAAATTTCAAGAAACCCTGAATTACATTTAAAATTCTGCTCCATGCAGAAGCCTTTCTGTACAAGCTTTGAAGAGATAAGAACATTTCAGCAGAAAGTTTTCTCAAGCTTTTGTGATCTATAAGCTCCTTCTCATTGGGCCCTGATATACAAGATCCAGTTTCCAGAATCTTCACTATACAGTGAACAATGTCTTCAGATGAAATCACTGGTGCAGTTAAAACTGATTCATAAAAAATAGAGGATGCAGTTTTGCCCAACTGTTGGCTGAAACTCATAACACATCTAAGTAATTCGACCAGAATTTCACATTCAAGATCATCATCAAGTAAATCCACAAGGCCTGTGAGCTCACCAACTTCATCTGAAGACCCTACATGTTATGGAAAAAGCTCAACATTTTTTCAAGGAAAGCATACGAAAACAATGTACAGAATAATATAAGAAAGTACCATTTAAAAAAAAAAACTATTTTTAATACAAGAATTCTGAAAGAGAGAAGATAGATTAGAGACTAGAGGTATCCATAATTATTAGTTACCTTCTACAATCCGCTCAATATCTTCCAAAGACCGAAAAATTGAAACCGAACTTTTTCTGATTAAACCAACAGCATCAGTTGAAGAATCAACAAGCAAGCCATATATTGCATTGTTCTTGCACCAATTGTGGAAATAGCGGGTCAGAAAACATTTCCAAGAATGCAGTATGGACAGCTTTTCAGAACCAACCTACAATAGTATCAATCTTGTCAGTTTACCATAACATGCTCTTCTCAAAACTAAAGAAAGGATAAATACCAAAAGAGAGATTAAATAGATACAAGAATGATGACCTCATGTTCAATGAGTGACAGAACCTCCTGTTTTAGTCCATCAGCAGTTAATGCTTGTAAGTCAGATTCAGGCAAATGCCTGCTATATTCAGCAAGTGTTGCATGCAAAGCAGCATTATGATGCACCCCAGGAAGAAGCAGTTTGCGCAGGAATATAGAAGATATAAATGGCACAACATCCTCCTGTATAAAAGAAATAATTAAGTCATCCTCTTCAAAATCATGGATAATAACCCCAAAAAAAAAACGTGAAAGCACCAAGTGCTATCTTGAACATACGAGAACTCCTAGCATGATAGCAAACAACACTTACATGTTACATTAGAACCTTGACTTCCTGAAAACTAAAAGGACCCGAGAAAAATTAAAGATGATCTAACCTAATACCTTTGAAGATGAAAATATTGAACATGCAATTTGCAAGATTTCATCTGCTTGATGTTCTGAACTTTGAAACAGCTGATCAGCAACAACTTCTTCTTGTAAAGCATAAGAAAATGCTTCTACCCTGACAAGACATAGGATAACAATTAAGCAAGAAGAACCACTTCACCCTCATTAATATCCAGGCTAGATTTATATAAAGTAAGAGTCAAGACCACTATCAAATACCAATTGGCAAAAGTGTAGCTAATATCATATTTTACACAAACTGCTTTCTTTCATAAAATACAGATACAACTGGAGAGATAATACCAAGTTTATACTATAACTAATATAAAAATTTATCAGCTGAACAGCTTGGCATGAACAAAGAGAATGTTACTTACTCCTCAACGTTTGTTGTTAACATGTGTGAAACCAATTCATCATCTTTCAATATCCATATCTTATCCAGTGTTATTTTAACGTCAAGGCATTGTCCCTGCACAAAACTAAAGCAGTCTCACATCCAGAGCAAGGGGTAAAAAAACGTCATCCAATCAAGCAGCTTAAGTCCAGTGGATTACCTCCTCCAAGGTGATATTTTGCACTGAAGGATCCATAGAAAAAACATTTCTCTCCCCAAAATTATATCGGATACTATGTAAAGAAATCATCTCCAACTCTTCATCCTTCACAATCCCAAAAAAACCAGTTACAAAAGGAAGCAATACAAGATAGCATATTAGAGTATAATATTGATATTTACATCAACAAAGTAGCTGATACTGCAAATGATGTTACAATCTTTTAAATGAAACTCCATTTTTTTTTCCACAACTCCAGGTATGAAACAAATCCTTCAGACATCAATCTGTATTTAAGACAATATGCATTGTATAAACATTAAACAATATTTGCCGAATGCAACCAAAGTTCATAATGGAAGAATCATTTAATCTTAACTGGGAAAAGAGAGGGGGGGGGCACAAAAGATATGGAGCAACAAAGAAAAAAGAGCAACAGAAAACAGAATGTCTTCAGTTACATACCAAACCGTGTTTGTATAAAATTGACAGAGGAATTGTACTTGAATCAGGGTCAAATTGACCCACCCATAACCTTCGAAAGGTAGCACCTACATAACAAAGTCAGTGAAGAGCAAATCTGTCATTTTGAGCATACAAGTAAACACAAGAATGCGGTAGTGCATGATACTAAAGAAAGGCAATGATCAATTGTATGCGATATATTGCACAAATGAGATGATGCTTACCATTTCCAATCCCCACATCCAAGGCGTAACATAAATATGAAAAGCATACAAGTTGGAGCTAGATTTGATATACAGTAAATACCTGTTACGGTATGATTAAAGACCCTGCTATGAGATGAAAGATCCCAAATTCGTAATGTCCCATCTGAATGAAGCACAAACACAAACCTTTTCCCATGTAACTCAGATATTTCCATGTCCTGTACAGCACCCACCATTTTACCCCTGGAAGACATGTTTAACAAATACATTACAGTTCAGGACATGGGAGCAGGGAGGGGAATAAACTGAAATTCCAAAAGAAAACTAACATAAGTGATATTATATATAGTATTTTGCCTATTTATTATTAGAATTTAAAACAATAATACCGTGACATCAAACCCCACAAACGGCTGACTCCAGCTTCATCTCTCAGCTCATGCACAAAACCTTTAAAGGAAAACATATTCATCACAAACCATTAGGAAATGATAAATCAATAGCAGGCAAATTTCAAATAGAGAAATTTCACATTATCAAAGCCATGCTTATGTTGCAACATAGTTGAAACCATCTCTATTCCCTAATCCACCAACAAACAACACACAACCAGCCCACGCAAACTGAAAGTTGCACCAAAATGCAGCCTCAAGTTCTTGGAGAAATTTGAGAATTACACAAGTATGGTTTACTATGAAAGGTCAGAGAAAAGGGAAGAAGCATAGTAGCATACACACAGTAACATACACATGGTAACAGTAACTGGAGATCAAGTTGCCAAGCCAAGTTAATCATACCAGGAGCACTTGTGTCAATCACGCCAAGGCGGAAACAGCACACAGAACCATCACTTCTGCCAACAACAACACACCCAGCCGTTGCAGTAACAGCAGTTATCGGCACATGATTAGAAACATAATCGCACACATTAAGCTCGAAAAGATCCTCTGCTGGGAAGAGGGCACTCGATGCATAAGCCGAAACATTCCGAATTTTCAAAAGATAGGCCACCCCAGTCACAGTCAACACATATAACAAGTAAGGAAACCTAGAATTCCTACTAATCTGCATCCAAAAGAAAGAAAAACACAACTACCAAATTAAATTACAGGTAAATAGAGAATTTGAATAAGCTTATAAAAAAAACACATTCAACATAGAAGAATTAGAAAATGAAGAAGCTCTCTAGATGCTTCTCCTATCACGCAGATGCGGAGACTAATTATGTTCACATTATGCTTTCTTTACATAATCCAAAAGCTCATTCAGGCGAAATAAACATAACAAGTGCAGTGAATAGTTTAAGCAACCTCATTTTTGCAGACGAATGCAAATGGACAAAGCTGGTAAGGGAATATGAATCTGAGACCGGCTTTGGGTAATTCCTTCGAAGCATTGAGCTCAAGAAGCTCAAGAGCATGAGGCTGCAACTTGTGGATTCTCCTGTGTACATTATGAGATCGACAATGAGACAGAATCCTTTTAACTAACTCTAACCAATTGCTAACAAACTCTATAGCTACCCTAACTAACTCTAACCAATGCTAACAAGCTCAGAAACTACCCTAACTAACTGAGATTAATTAATGCAAATGCGTAAATTGCAGAACCTTTTTTTCTCCACGAAGAACGTTGGTACTACTTGTTACTGAAATTATCTAACTTTGAAATGCAAATAGCAAAATTGAAAGAGATATCGAACCAAATTAGATAAGCTGAAGGATCTTCGAGGACGAAGCAGGAAGCGCGGTCGTCAACGGTGGGAGGAGCAATTGTGGTGGCGTTGGTGCCGTCGACGGCGCTGGGGATGTTGGAGGAGGAAGAAGGGACGGAGAGTTCGATCCACCGAAAGACGTCGGTTCCGATGATGGGGACTTCCTTGCCGGCGAGAGTGGAATCAGTTCCCATTTTGAAATTCGAAGCTAAGAAGCAAAAACCCTTAAAAAAAGAAGGGTTTTTTCTCAGTGTAGGGTTCTACTAAGCTAAGCTGCAGGAAGAACAGTACAATAGAGTTGGCGCTCAGAAAGAAAAACATTAAAAACCACCAATAAAGAATAAATTAACTTTTTTATCCATACTAATTATCATATATTGTCAATGTAAAAAAAAAAATTATAATATATTTGGGCTATACTACACATTTTACATTGTGATATTCAAGTATTTTTTTATCTAAATTTTATTCAAGTAGGTCTAATACTAACAAAAATTACTCTCATTAAAAGAGCATCATTACACGTGCTTTATCTCCCCGCTTCTTCTTCTTTCAAATACATGAGTCATCTTCTTCTTCTTTCAAATTCACATATACTTCCTCCTCCTTCGCGCACGCAGATTCTTATTCTGGTTCTCCTCCTCCTTCTCCAGGTGTTTCGAATTTGATTTTATATAATGGATTATGTTTCGTTCATTAAGTACTATACAATTGTTTCACCATGAGTACGTGTTCGGTTCATTATGCAGAAAGGTGTTTGAATTTGATTTTATATAATGGATTATGTTTCGTTCATTCAGTACTATACAATTGTTTCACCATGAATATACCGAAAGCTATTCGAATTTGAATTTATATAATGGATAATGTTACATTCATTTAGTACTATACAATTGTTTCACCATAATAACATGTTCGATCTGCTCTGCACAATTTAAAACTCTTACTCCTCACCTACTGCATCTTAAGAACACAAAGAAGAAGACTAAACTAGCATGCGAATAAGAAGAAGCGCGAGGGAGAAGAGAAGAAGAAGAGAATAAGCGTGAGGAATGAAGAAAATAGTAAAAACTCATGATTTAAAGTTGCTTGGATGAACTTGAATGCCAAAATTGTTCGGATGTGGAGACTCTAATTAATTATATATTATCATATTAATATTAGTAAAATAACTAATTTTTAAATTCACCTATTAAAGAAAACACATAAAATATGAGTCTAATTAGATAATTGTATAAAAAATTAAACCATTATTATCTTGATAGTTTGTTACGTGGATCATGGCATAAAATATGAAATAGATATATTAGAGCATCTCTAATGCTAATTTCAATTTTGTTTTATTTTTTTGAGTCCTATACAATGATACATAAATATTTGTAGGACTATTTGTTATAATAATGATTTAAAATTAAAAGTAAAAATAATTTTCCTAATATTTAGTTTTAATTCAATTAAAATTTTATATTATTTTTAATTATTTTATTCACATAATTATATGAGTGGTAAAATTTTATTGATTCTCCATAAAAGTGATATCGGTTTCATTCATTAATCAAATCTAATACAAATTTTAATTCTAAATCAATTCATTTTTTAAAAGTATCAAAAGTAATACTCTAAAAATACACCATTGGAAATGATCTTATTACTACAAGAGGTGAAAGCATTCACCAGACTTTGGAGTTTGGAGTAACATAGTGCTACTTTGAACCAATCAAAATTCATGATACTTTTAAACACAATGACCAATCACCAATGTATGGACCCTCCACATAATAACGGATAACACTGTCCCATTTTGCTCTGTCATTTTCTCATCCCTTTACTTCTTTTACATTTTGTCCCACTCTTGTCCACAACTCTTCCCACATTTAGATCCTTGTCTGATTCTCACAATTCTTATATATTATATGCATCTTTAATGTCATGCATGTTTGTGCCACAATTA
>NC_029773.3:93275619-93284607 GCF_000817695.3 Arachis duranensis | reverse complement strand
CCCCTAGAGAGAGATATCATAACCAGAAGATTTTAGAACTCTTATGATGACACAGGATCAGCTTTCAAGATTTGATTGCAACGTGTGTGCAATTGTCAAGTGCCAAAAGTGCTAGCACCCTTGGTATATTCAGTTATGGCCACCACCATCATTAAGTGCTATATCAATGTTGGAAATTAGCAATTGGCAGAATATTAATACATGTCTCCCCCAACATTTTCTAACAGTCACATTTTATCATTAATGGTATTAAAAAAAAAAAAAAGACTGCTGCTTAACCAATATCCGAACTTTATTATTAAGAATCTAACTACTTGATCAAGGACTAACCTGTCAGAAGTTTCATTTAAGGATTTACCGCTAACCAATGGATTACTATCTACACAAAGCATTATTCTAATCCATTAATGTGATCATTCTAAGTTCTCTATGTTGATTTAACTATTTAAGAACATATATTTAAAAGAAGAGTTTTACTATATATTAGTCAATCTAATGAAGAGTCCCTTGCAGAGACAAAATTGTGTTAACCATTAACATATCACTGCTTAGATTTCTGTTCTAACATTTGTACCAAAGGGGCCTTGGATAAATTCATAAAGATGGACATCTATATATATCTATTTCAATCTTCAATTGTGTAGTCTTCCTTAGTAAGATTCACAAATACAAAGATACATTCTTTAATGTAAGGTGAAGAGGGATGATACACAAAACTATACTATGGTCAAAACAAGAAAAAATTACCAAAACAATTATCATTGGTATTATATGTCATATAGTCCTCTATATAAGAATTGCTAGCTTTCCCTTTGATCATCGTTTGGTCTTGTTGAGGAGCTTGAACTTGAGGCAACACCAATGACTTGGTTGTTTGAGAATCTTTGTAACTGAATCATTCTTGCATAGATCCCATCAGGGTGATTCTTCTATGATAGTTGTTTTTCCAGTGCAAGCTCGGTCTAGAGCCTCCTGCACAGACCTCTCAGATTCTGCATCTAGTGCACTTGTTGCTTCGTCGAGAAGCATGAGTTCTGCCTTCCTCACAAAAGCTCTAGCAATAGCTATTCTTTGCTTTTGTCCTCCTGATAGCTGAACTCCTCTCTCCCCAACAAATGTTTTGTATCCTTCAGGCAGGCCGGATATGAACTTGTGCGCGTTGGCAAGAGTAGCAGCCTCAATGATCTCGGCTTCAGTAGCCGAGTCATGGCCATAAGCAATGTTTTCATAAATTGAAGTAGCAAACAAGCATGGTTCTTGAGGCACCACAGCAATGTGCCTTCTTAGGGACTTAAGGTTGTATTTCCTTATGTCCTTTCCATCAATCATGACTCGGCCGGAAGATGGATCATAGAACCTCTGGATAAGTGCAATGACTGAGCTCTTACCACAGCCACTAGGCCCTACAAGGGCTAGAGTTTTACCTGCTCTTGCACGAAGACTGAGGTCCCGGAAAACAGGCATATCCGGCCGAGTAGGATAAGAGAAGTCAACATGCTTTAGCTCAACTTCACCACGAAGCCGGTCAGGAACAGGTGTAGCATCAGAATCATCCGGCTCAATTTCAGTTCTGCGGTCAAGGAGTTCAAAGACAGACCTCATGGCTCTACCCCCCTTGATGAAGTCAGGAGCCAGAGTTAAAGTTTCAGCAGCACCATTAGCCGAGACCATGAGGACCATAAAAACTCGGATTGTTTTAGAGAAGTCAGATATTCCGTGCTTCACAAGCCAAGAAGCATACCAAAGACCAAGTGCATAGGAAGCATAGAGTGCAAACTGTGCTATCCCATATCCACTTCCAGAAATTTGTCCCTTCCAAAAGCAGCGTCTTAGAGGAATTTCAAGGTTTGAGACGAAAAGTCCTACGATTTTCTTTTCCGAATTAAAGGCTGCAACAGTCCTTACATTGGCTATAGCCTCCCCAGCAAGTTGTGTGGCCTTAGCATGAGCAGCTTCAAGGTCACCAGAGAAACCAGTCATGAACATTTTCTGTTATAAAAGTCAGTTCAATTAGTATCCATAACAATTGTGGGTTTAAAAAGAGCTTGTAAACCTGCCAAAGAGAAGTATCTTGAAAAGTTCAAACCTGCAAAACAGTGGCTGCAACAACAACTGGGAAGACGGCTACAAGGACGAGAGCAAGGCGCCACTGTAGTACAAACCCTGCAGTGCAAGCAACCAACATAAGTGCAGTGTTCTGCACAATTACCGAAATTCGATCTCCAATGGCTGATCTGACATTGTTGGCATCAAGAGATAGCCTTGCTGCAATTCTAGCACTCTCATTTTCTTCCTGATCGAACCATGCCATTTCGTTCTTGAGCACTGCACTGAACATTTTCTCCCTCACTCGTTTCGTGAGATTTTCGCCAACAATATCCCAGAAGAAATGCTGCAATGTATTGAAGATAAGAGCTGCGGATGAAAGTCCTATTAACAAGTAGCAGTACTTTTCTATTTCTCGGATCATGTGTCTGTGGTTCGGATTGTAATAGACACTGAGAACAGCACTAAGAACATAAGCAAAGAAGGCACTAAGGGATCCACAAACAACTGAACCTATAGAACCAATTAAAGCATAGAGCCATTCAGGAGAGTTCATCTTTGCAAGTCTCCAAAAGGAACTGGCTTGCTCTTTGAAGGCAAGCTTTTCGAGCTTGTAATTTGGATGTGATGCATCAATGGAAAGACTAAAATCCGATGTGGAGAAGTCAGATAGCCTTCTTGAGTATGGTGACCGGCCGTAAGAAGAGTTCCGAGCAATAATAGGTGAACTTACAGAGTTTCTTGCACTCGAAGGCCTGCAAATGAGTTCACAAGTTTGAGTTTTACAATACAAAATTATCTATATACTTTCATGAACAATTAATATGAAGTACAAAATGAACTTTTCCAGTGATATCAATGTATATAAGCTACCTTGCACTACTCTTTCTAGCATTACTCATGGCAGTTTCATGGGCAGCCTCTTGCATCCTGATAAGCTTGGCATAGACTCCATTTTCGCCTTTGGCGAAAAGCTCATCATGAGTTCCAATTTCTGATACACTTCCTTGCTGAAGTACTGCAACAAGATCAGCTTTGCGAATCGTGGAAAGGCGGTGTGCAATCACAAGTGTTGTTCTACCAATCATAAACCTATCAAGTGCTTCTTGCACAAGCTTTTCTGACTCGGAGTCCAACGCACTTGTCGCCTCATCTAGGAGAAGAATTGCTGGGTTCTTCAGCATTGCCCTTGCTATAGCAATTCTCTGCTTTTGGCCTCCTGAAAGTTGCAACCCCCTTTCACCTACCTGCCATTTCAAATTACTTATTGTTAGTTCGATTCAACAACTGTACTTTTCTAAAGAGTTGTTAAAAGAATGAAGATACTAGTTCAGGCTTAGATTTCTAGTCATCATATAAAATTGCCTTTCAGATTAAGTAATTTTTTTGTTATGACAGATACTTTTTCCCTTAACTTGCACACTAAAAGCTAATCCAAACAATATATATGATCATATATTATATTATACTATAGCAAAGTATATGTTTTCTTAAGTAATTCATAGTTTAGTGAGTTTAGAGTTGTACATAAACTATTTATTTATCTGTTTTACACAGTGAGGTTGATGCTATTCTTTATTTCTTTTGTTTTTATGTTCTAGGAATCCCTGGTTTGGTAAGTCTTTATTTAAGAATATATATTCCACCTCCTCTCTGTGTTCATGCACATGCATTGTTGACTGAAGCATGTTACCCTCTCTTGTTTCCAAATGCAATTTTGACCAGTCATTTTCTGGCTTTGACTTTAAGCAAAAATAAAACAAAATTGATTTAAAAAATTATATTAGCTTTGCTGTGTTGACTAAATAAATCAGTCTACCTTGATTTAAAAAAAGAAAAAAGAAAAAAGAAAAAAAAAGAGTTGCAATTATTGACTCCTATAACTAACCAAACAAGAAACATGATCAAGATCCGTAGACTTTGGGTTTCACATTTTTACAATCATAAGATTTAGAGAAATATGCATCTCTTGTACCATGCAAAATTGCCATAAAATATAGAGACATTATCCTCTTTTTGCACAACAATCTTCACCTACTGTAATAATTATTTTGAGATACATCATTATTTTTGTTATCCAATTTCATTTTCATTTTTATTTAGCCATATATTTTACTTAAAAATTCTAGAATTGGACTAGCAATGATGGTAACAACCCATGCTTGTATGCCAGTGTTAGATCTTAAAATCAAATAATGTGATTCTTTTCACATGGCATAACCACCACAACCACAAACATGCATTTACTTGTTATTGTTTCTTTGGGACAAAATGCAAAAATCTTTTTTTACCTAAACAGACACTTCAAAAATGGATAAAGCATTGCCTAACCTGTGTTTCATAACCTTCTGGAAGTTTGATAATGAAAGAATGAGCATTGGCTACTCTTGCAGCTTCTTCAATCTCAACTTGGTCAGCATCAGATCTTCCTAAGAGTATGTTTTCTCTAATTGTTGTCGCAAACAAAGCCGGTTCTTGGCTCACTAGTCCTATTTGCTGCCTCAACCACTTTAGCTTCAAACTCTTAACATCATTCCCATCTAACAAAACTTGTCCTACACGCAATTTCTTCAATTAATTAGTGCCACATACCATACCATACCATATCATATGGCCTTTAATTAATATGCATAACTTCAGTTCCAGATTTTTTAACAAACAAGTAAACTACATACTAAACAAGAATGCAACTTTACTTAGCCATCACTCAAATTAAGTGAGAAATTGTAACTTTTGAGTTTACCTGATGAAGGGTCATAGAATCTCTCTATGAGGGACACAACCGTGCTCTTTCCGGAGCCGCTGCTTCCCACCAAGGCTATGGTCTTGCCGGCAGGCACACTTAAGGTGAAATTGTTGAGAATCCTAACATCTGGCCTAGATGGATATGAAAAGTCCACATTTTTCAGCTCCACTAGTCCTGTGACACTGTCTAACTCCACACCGGATTCATTGTTTCTCTCTATAGCCGGCTTGTGATCGATCACACGGTAAATTTTTGCAGCTGCCACTCTGGCCTTTGTAAATGCAGCTATGCTTGGTGCAGACTGGGCTAAAGCCCTGTACGGATGAAAATCCTTAATAATCACTATGGTTAAACAATTGAATTACTAAGGTCATATAAAGAGGAATCATTTTCTGAAACAAGTTATATTCTTGAACATGAAAGTAGAATTGATTAAGTACTCACAATCCACCAATACAAACAGCAAACATGGTTGCAATGGCTAATCCTCCATTGGTGTAGTGATGCCTAACTAGATATCCACCATACCAAAGCAAAAGAGCATAGCAGCAGAAAACAACAAAGTAAGTAGCACCCAATCCCATTCCCTTTGCAAATCCAGTTTTGTATCCAAGCTTCTGAGCAATCCTCAGAAGCCTCAACAAAATCAACAACAATAACAACACCACCCCAGGTGAAAAAAAGTTAAAAGAAGCTCCCAAGATAAATACTTTGGTGTATTATTGACCTGTTCAACAATGTTGCCTGCTTGAGAAAGAGCTTCTTGGCTTTTAGCAGAGAGCTTGGCCAAAGTGGTTGTGTGAATGGCTCCAATGACAGCTATCATAGGAACTACAGCAAGAGTGACCAGTGCTAATTGCCACACAGCACTGAATCCCACAGCAAACCCAGAAATAAATGTGCCAAAGTAGTGAATGAAATTACCCAACTGCACAATAGAGAAAAAAAAATCAAATTTTTATTATTATTCCAAACTCCAAGAACATAAAAGAAGTGCTTTTAACTTTTATTGCTCCACCTTCTCACTAATGGCATCTTGGACCATGACAGCATCAGTGTTGATTGCAGAAACAACGTCTGAGGTTCTAACCTCTGTGTCAAAGAATTGAATGTCTTGTTCTAAAGCAGCTTCAAGATACTTGATCCTCATCCTTGTTGATTGCCTCTCACCTGTCCACATCCAACATGAAATCTCTGCAAACAAAAACAAAATCATTAGCCCAACAATTTGGAACAAAAAAAGGGGAAAAAAATAAAAGAAAATTCACCTGCCCATGATGATGCCCATATAGCAGCACCAACAACAAGGAAGTAAAATGCATACTGCAAACACAAACAACAATAATATTGTAAGCTCACTGTTCAATCTTCACAACAGAATCAACAAAAAGAATCAAACTTTGGACTTTGCTTCTGGTTTTTCACCTTAACAACTTCCTGGGTCATCTTGTCCACATTATTGGCATTGGAACCAAAAGAGTTCACAAGATCAGCAAAGAACCTTAAGAACAGTGGCAATGAACATCCATGTACCATTGCTCCAATTGTTCCAATTCCCATTAGGATGTGATCCAATGAATCAGCAAATCTGAAAAGCTCACCAAACCCAACAGGTTCAACACTTTCACCTTTTTCTCCACCACCACTAGTACTAGTAGCAGCACCACCATCTCTATTTGCTTCTGAAGTGACCTTCTCCACCATTTTTTCTTGCTCCTTGTATTCTTCTCCTCTTTGTTCTTCCTCCATTGATGCTGTTCTTGTTGTTGGTGGTGGTGGTGGTTGTGATTCTCCTGGAACAAGCTCAAGTCCTTGCATTTCAGACCATTTCCAATGTTCAATGGTCTTTATCTCTTCCTCAGAATCTTGTTGTGACATTTTCAATTAAAAAACAAGGAAAATTCTCTTATTATTATAAGCTTTTAATGAACCACCTTCTTAGTTTTCCCACTATCACTACCTCTACCACCCTCCCTAGCTATGGGTATAGTTCTTGCTAGTAACACACACCCCACCCACCTTCCTTTATTATCTTACTCTAACTCTATATCCTCCCTTTTATTGAGCTTCATCTTTCTAACTTTTTTTTCAAATAAAAAATATCATTTTTTCTGTTATATATTCTCTTTCAATATATTTTTTTTTATTTTGGGTAATAAACTATTATTTTATCCCTTCATAATAAAGGGATCTTTCTCCTTCTCTCTCTCCCCATTATTTCACTTTTTATTCTTTCATTCTTCTTGTTGTGCGTGATATATGAGTAGGAGTGGAAGAATTTCTATTGTTTGAAACTATTATAATTATTATACGAAAAAATGATAAATAATTCTCTGATTTTTTATTTTAAAGATAAATAATTTTTTGATTAATTAAAAATATAAAAATATTTTTTATTAGACATTTAAGTTAAATAAAAAATATTTTTATATTTTTAATTAATAAAAAATTATATATCTTTAAATTATAAAATCAGAGTTGCTTATTACCTTAATAATATTGGGCCATCGTGAAGAGTTCAATTAAGTAAGAGAACATAAGATGAGAAGACATTACATCCAATTCAAAATTTTAAAATAATAAATTAATGGGTCTTTCATCTTATAAATCTCTCGCTTTTTTTATAATTTTTTATGTGGGATTAACTTCATACACTACTCATACTTACAATACTAACAAATAATAATATAATTATTTTAATATCTCATGGTTAATGTTTCTATAATAATAAAAAAAAAGTGAAGTATAAGGTAGAGCTACATGGAATTACACGTGGAATATGATGTTACTGTGTGTTTGAGAGGGTTAATGTTGTTTATTCGGTTTGGTTCTGGTGTAAAGCAAGGAAAACAAAAGAAAGTGACAGATGGTGATGAGAACCTGCTCAGAGAAAAAGAAGAAATTTCTGAGACATGGGAGATGGGAATTTGAGAAGAAAGAGAGAGAGAGAGTTTTGATTACACTCCCGACAAACAACACTGTGCCAAAACTTGAAGATGAGTTTTTGACTTAACTCACAAAAAGAAAAGAAAATATCATCATAACATAGTTTCTTTTTTTAGACAACTTTTTTCTTTCATACAAAAAATATAATTCAAACCATTTGCTTCAACACTATGCTTCTCCCAATCCAGAAATCTATTTCAAAGTTTTAAGGTGAAATCAGTGGAGTTGACTTCACTTCACGTGAAGTTAATAGCTGAGAGTCATTGGATAAAAATTTAGTCAAATCAGTAAAATTATCTAACGACTCTCAGTTATCAACTTTATGTGAAGTCAACTGCACCTAAATTTCTACCAAATTTTAAACATCCAACCAGTCATTAAATGGATAAAGGTAGAGATTTAAAAATTAAAAATTTAATTAAAATTGAATGAAATATAATAAAATAAAATAATATTTTTATATTTTATTATTATTTTAAATTAATTAACCATAAAAATATGTACAAATTTAGTTGATTTTTTTATTTTTTGATTGATTTATTACTAAATAATTTTTTATCTGAATATGATTAATTTAGTAATCACTTTTTATTAATCAGGTTAAACCAGTCAATTTAGTCTAATTGGTAGAACCATGATCTATTTCATGTCCTTGATTTTCTTGGAAGAAAAAAAAAGGTAAAATTCTTTAAATTTGTCTTATTTATTATTTTTAAAAAATTAATTATAATTAATAAATATTAAATAAGACAAATTTGAGTTTTTTTTCTCTAATATTACTGATAAATTTATGTGAATTTCAACAAAAGAATAATAATATAAGAATTTATGTGGGTTGGTAAGATTTTAATATACATAACAAGCAAGTTCGTTACTGACTTAAATTAAATAGTAATTAACAATGTGGCATACGTATCTTGTTAAGTTTTCTTATGTGTACCTTCCATTACTGAATTTGGAGATTTAGGTAGAATTGACAGTTATAAATAAGGGTTGAAAGCTCCACTTAAAAAGGTTTTCCTAAAGTTATCAAACAAATTAAATACACTAAACTACCAAAATAAATTACGGAAGATTATGGTATTGATGAAAAGAATTTTGAAATGTTAAAATGACCAATCTTTTTTTTTTAATTATAAAATTATCTAGTTACCAATTTGATATATTTTTATTAATAAAAATGGAAAGAATTGACAGCTTATTTATTTTTATTAAATTTTATCTATGTTTAAAGTTTTTTTATTTGAATC
>NC_029773.3:93238584-93275563 GCF_000817695.3 Arachis duranensis | reverse complement strand
CTGATATTTTATATTTTTATAATTAAAATAATTTTTTATAAAATATCAGTGATATTTTATATTTTAATAATTAAAATAATATTTTTTATTATAAAACATTCGTTTATAATTAAATAAAAAATTTTATTGACGCTCTATAATATCATCACAACAATATAAAACACTAAAACAATAAAATATTTTCGTATTTTACATTAAAATTATTTATATATAAAAATTTTAGCCCATATTTATAACGTAATATCTCGTGAATAAAAGAAATAATCCCTTTCTAAAGTAAAAAATTTCCTGTTCCAAGTAAAATTCTCTCAAAAACTTCAAATCAAGAGCTTTTTAATTGTACAATTGAAATTTTATTTATATCAAGAGGGAATAATTATATTATTAAGCCACCCCAAAATTGTTGCTCAAGATCCATAGGAACATGAAAGTTTGCTAACTAATTAAGATTTTAATTATTTAGTTAGTCCAACAGCAAAAATGCGGTCAAAAACCTGAAAACGTCATTCGCTTGTAAAAAAGAATGCAATTTGCAAATCTAAAATTTCAAGCATCATTCATTATTCATCATTAAAACATTGTAACATGTTAAGAATCTTATGCTATTAAATTTAAGAAATCAAAGCACTACTATTCAGCAAGATTGTCAGGCAAAATCGTCGACATATCTTGGGATTCCTCCAAAAATTTTATTCTTTAATGAAAATGACAGCAAATAAAACCATTTAGTATTTTTAAAAAAAAATTATCTATTTTGTGGCCTAATGGCACATATTAAATTTATAAATTAAAAAATATTAAAAAATAATAAATTTAAATTTTTAATATATTTATTTTATATTTATTAAATAAAAATATTTAAATTTTTTTATTAATGACAAATTTATTAAGATGTTCAGAACATTGATCATGCTTAATTTATATATCTTCACACATTATTAAATTACTAATATCTGTTTCAGAGGCTGCAAATTAAAGCACACCTTCTTAATCACGCTTTGAATTAATTTAAAATTTTAAAGCCAATAACGTGGATGATGTTATTCATATACTATATAGTTCTGACTTCTGACAATCCTAAATTCCTCTTCAATTTTCATTTTTTTAAAAATAAAAAACAAATTGTTTAATTAAAATTAGTTAGTGCTAGCGTTGTGTCAATAATTAGAAAGTATGTTTTAGGGTGAATAATGCCAGCTTTTGAAAGAGAAAATATATCTTTTTAATTAGGAGATAGATGAGATCAAGTAAAAAGATTAGTACTAATGAAATTAAATTATTAATTAATTAATATATATTTGAAGGTAAGTGTTGGATTTCTTTCTCCCACTTCAAGTTTGCCGTACAGTGATGTCTTAAGGATCAGTTCTTTGTGTGATTTGTGCCCTTCACTTTAGGGTATCTGTCCTCCAACATGAAAAAAGGGTTTGGCTTGTGGAATGGGACAACTAGCATCACCACTACATTTTTCATCAAAAAATATTGTACATTTGATTTGATTCCTTAATAAAGTTTATTCTAGATATAATAGTTTTTATTTTTTCTTAATTTTATTCTATTTTTATCCTTATATTATTAATTAGTATCTAATTTATTGGAAATTAAATTTTTTCCCTATTAAACTTGCTTAATATTAACTTAGTGTTTATGCTTTGAATATTTACATCAATTTTTTTATTCTTTCATTAAATAAATAATTAATTATTAATATATGGTTTATGTAATATTAACTTTATAGGTTAAGTACGATTTTGGTCTTTAAGGTATAGGTCGAAAATTTTTTTGTCCCTAACCTTATTTTGCATACAAAATTGTCCTTTTATTTAAATATTAAAAATTTGGACCAAATTATTAAAAAAAATAAAATTAAAAAAAAGAGTGTTTGTGCTTCTCTAAAAAGGGAAGAGAAGAAGAAGGGGAGAGGAAAGAAAAAGAAGAAGTTGTCCACAATTTACCTCTACCTCTACTTCTGCCGTCACTTCCGTATGATTTTGGTCCTTGAGGTAAGGATGATTTTGAAATCAAGTTAAACTTTAGGGATAATTTTGTATGCAAAAAAAATATTGGAGACAAAAAAAAATTTCGTCCTATACTTTAAGGACCAAAATCGTACTTAACCATAATTTTATTAAGCATCTTACATAGTTCGCATAATATCTTTTAGTTCGACAAAACAAAAATTAATTTATCGCAAATTTAAATTTTATTTAAATATTTTCAATTTGTCCTGATTAATGAGTTGCTACATGTTACGTATATAAAACGAAATTTAAATTACCAATAATTATTTTAGCATATTAGTGAGTTAAACACTACTTGACTAATCAAAGTTTGTTAATTTTATTTTGTGTTTATTTTATTCTAAAATGATTTTAAAATTTAATATTTGATACCATTTGAAAGTTAAAAATTAGTTTTGAAGAATATTTATTTTATAAAAAAAAAGTATAAATATGTAGAAAACAATATTTATAGTAAAAAAGTGCAGCCATATAGATAGAGAAGCTTGATAGGCCCCCATCTCAGCATGCAAGAAAGTTTCTGAGAGCAATCAAATGTCACGTTATATGAGATGGGAGAAGAGTGTTGAGAGTTGAAAAAGTGCATCATCAATGGAAGATGAGAGTAGAGAGGTTGTATTGTTAATAACATGGTAGAGCCAAGCTACATATGCTATGTACAACCTTATTTGGCAAAATCTTAAATTCAATTCCAGAAAGTCACCATTTACTCACACTTCTTTTTTGCCTTTTATTTGACTTTGACTACTTGTTGCCCTGCAAAGTTATTTCTTTTAGGGATACGTTTGTATTTTGAGATTGAGACTAAGAAATTGAAATTGAATATTGCAAATTAAAACTTCAGTTTCGGATATAAAATTTTAGTTTTTTAATATTTTTAAAAACTGAAGATACATGAAAATGAATTTTTTAGGTAGTGTTTTTAAGAGGGATAAAAATTGAAAATTTGAGATTAAAAGATAGAGACGGAGAGACAGAGACTGAAATAAATTTTAGTATTGTGTTTGATGTAAAATGAAAGAAAAAAACTGAAATAAAAATGAAACTCTAATTTAATTTGTACAAAGAGTAAAGTTAAAATTAATTAATTGAAATGGAGGTATTTTAAGTATAAAATGTTATTAAAATTTTAGATTTTAGTCTCTATCTCTAAAAATTTCAGTCCTCTATGTCTTCACTTTTTTAGATGTACTGAAATACTTGAAATTTTAGGAACAGAGATTAAAATTTTAGTACTAGTTTCTGAACTAATAAACATGATATTAAGTTTTAATTTTTCAGTTTCCGATAGTTATTCAAAACAAATGCTACCTTAGTGATGAATCGGAGACTAAAACTTTAATAATATTTTTTTAAAATATACTCATTTAATTTTTTTAAATTTTAAATATACTCCTTAATCTTTATATTTATCTTAAACTAAATATAATATTGTGACGACATAACTTTGTCTTATATATTTTATACTAAAGATAATACAAAATTTTAATTTAATTTATATATTTTAGTCTCTGTCTCATAGTCACTCTTTCAAATGTGCCCTTAGCTTCTTCCTCTAAGATTATTTATATAATTTTGACTAAACTTGAGGGAGAACAAAGTAATATATTCACGAGTAAATTATCAATTCTTTTGTTACAGAGAATTTGAAAATATAAACTAATTTGATGTTTATTAAAAATTGGATTAACTCAATAAAATTATCTAAAATTAGTAGTTTTTAATCCAGTAATTTTATCAAATGTTTTGAATAATTTTATCGAATTAATATAAACTTTATGACTATCGAATTAGATTTATATTTTTTATAGTTAAAATTCTCAATATTAAATTTTTTATAATAAAAAATAGTAGTTTAATTTTTAACTTCAAAATTGGAAAATATATATATATATACATTATTCTTTGAAGGAGTAGTTATTATTCAATATAATATTCATTGTATATTTCCATGTGGCTTTGTTTTGCCGATTTAATTTGAAGCAACCGCCCGAAGAGGATGGAGATTATTAGAGAAGCATTCATTATTGTGGCATTTCTCTACTTTGCTTATGATTAAATAATAGTTAATATTTAATATACATAATTTTCTTATAGAAGTCAACAACATGCTTATGCTTATTTTCTTAATTAATCAACATTTGACGAAAAGTGATTCAATTCGATTAATGATTCTTGTTATTCCATAATATTTGATCAATTAGTTAGAAGCTGAATACTGAATTTGCGGATTGACTTAGTGGCACATGATTGATTTCATTTGACTAATTTTATTTAGTTTTTAACCTATAAAATAATAACAAACTCATGCATTATTCAAAGTTGTTTGAACTCTTGTGGTTTTGCAGCACTGCCTTATCACTTTTAATTATGTGGACTAAAAATGATTTTCGTCGTCAATCTTGACACTTCATTGGCATTTTGGAGCAACAGCAGTCTGAATTGAAGGCTTGTTGCCTGGTACAATTTGCTGCACTTCTCTTCTTTCTTTTATCTCTCCTTTCTTTTATGGAATTTTGTTCTTAGATGGATATGGAAAATTGATTCTTGTTATGTCTCCATAATCTCCAGTTGAGAGTGTAATAGTTCAAACAACATTGCTGAATTAGTTCTTAACTTCTTATTTATATGGGAACATAAAATTTTTAAGGGTATTCATTGTATAACTTGTAGGCATTATATGCTATTTGAAGTATTTCATTTAGTGTAACTAACAGGTTTATACAATTTTCTTGGTCCATACTCTAGGCCAAATTGTTGATACAGTTATCATGAATCCTCCTTTTGGAACTCGGAAAAAGGGCGCAGATTTGGACTTTCTCAATGTTGCTTTGAAGGTATTTTACTCAATATAAACAAAAATATATAATTGATGGGTATTTTAATTTACCATGTTGCAAATATTACTACTTTGTCAGGTTGCTTCTCAAGATGTTTATTATTACATAAGAGTTCAATTATATGCTGTAGATGCAATAAATGGAATTTTTCAATAATTATTTAAAGGTTGGTTATTAATAATTGATACACCATTCTTTTTTATTTAATTAAAACTTCAGTTGGATATGGATTTTACTCAGTCTAATGTCATGGACTTGAGGTGGAGAGGTAACTTTCCGTTCATTCCATCCCATTTTATGAGTTCATGTATTGAACAATAACCTGATTCTTTCACATATTTTCTTGTTCCAGTGATTCATGGAGTAGCCATAATTATGGACCTGCATCTTGCAAGCTATAATTGATTTTTCCCCTTGCTTTGACAGCTTCAATATGATCTGCCGAAGCTGTACAAATTTCATAAGAAGAAAGAGGTAGACATTGCTGTTGACCTCTGGCGTTTCGTACCAAGAAAGCATCAAAGCTAAAAGGCATTTGGCACAGAGAAGTACGATTAAAGGAGAAACTTTGTTGGTTTTTTTTCCCTCAGTTTAAAATGCTCTTGCACATTAAGTAATGATTCCTTTATAGTTGTGCATATATGTGAATTCAATAGTTGAGAAGGATCCTCTTGTCATGAAATCAAATGACTTTATGAATTCAATAGTGTTTTTCTATGTTAATATTTAAAGTTTAATAAATATGATGTAAAGAAAATAGGTTATAGTAAAGAAAAATGGTATAAATTATTGTAGTTGGTCAGTTTTTTTTTAAGCTCATGCATCAAATTGCGGCGGTTCAAAACCGTCGCAATTTTTTTTTAAAGACCCCAACAAAATTGCGGCGGTTGTAAAACTGCTGCAGATTTTTTTAAATTAACTAACCAAAATAGCGGCGGTTTTAAAACCGCCGCAAAATCATCAACCTGATTTGCTGCAGTTGTGCCAGCGGTTTCTCAAAACCGCCGCAAAATCAAATCTCCACCCCCTAACAGGCGACGCTTGTGGAACCGCTGGAATTTCGTTTTGCGGCCGTTAAAAACCGCCGCAAATCCCTAAAAAAACCGCCGCTATTCGGCGTGTCTTTTGTAGTGCGTTGAATATTCAAACTTTTGGAGTTGGAAATCACTTTAATTTATTAATTAAATCTAACAATCTAACAATGTACGTGTATAAAGAATGTCGGTGTAATTATATACTAAGTATTACTATTAAGGTTGATTTTAGTGATTAAGCTAATGTTTATATATGATATTCCCATTATCAACTACTTGTAGTTATATTGACTTTTGTACATGTTTACACACATAAGGGATTAGTTAATTAGTTTTACATTTACATATAGGGGATAATTTTTTTTTTTATTCTTTTGAATTTTGAAATATATATATATATATATAGGTCAATTTTGGAATCTTCATTTTTTTTTTTGAACTCCTATAAAAAAAATTTGGTGTTACGTAGATAACCTGAGATAGGTGGATTGAGTTTGAAAGATTGGTTCAAGTATTAATGGAAGGTGGTCTCCGATTTTTTCACATTCGGGAGCCGAAGTCTGAGTTGTGTATTTGAAGAATGGGGATGGTATCTGTAAAGACACTCCGATACCTAAGTCAGCGAGGAGTTTAGCAGGTTTAGAGAATATTGGAACTTAGAGATACTTGAGAGGTGTCAGAGTATATATAGTGGTGATCCAATAACCACCGTTAGAGTAGTTCCACTTTTAAAGCTGGATAACCGTCCATTTATCTTAGAGTTGTTGAGATATTACTCTTAGAAGTGGGTTAGAAAATTTCAGGGACAGTTACTTATTTGAATAAGCGTTATCTGCCAGATACTTATCGAGCCTGACCTCTTTGAGAAGGAGTCTATATCGAGCCCAACTTCTTTAGAAGAGGTCGGGTGATTGGTGAAGACCAATATTTAGATTTGACCTTTTTAACTTATTTGAATCTTACACTAATATGGCACTTACTTTTATAATAATTCTTTTATTTGCTTGAGGATTGTACCAAATTATCCTCATCTAATAAAATTCACTATATCTTTAATTAAAAAATCCCACTAAAATAAATAAATCATTTTAGCAAAAAAATAATAAAGAAGGAGGGTATAGCCTTTAAGTAGCATTGTCTTGTGATAATTAATTATATTAAAGTCCAAGGTAACATAAACAAATTAAATAGAAGAGAAAGCAATATATCACACAACCTAGCTAAACATTATATTTATTATTTTGTGATTTGGCCCACTATATAGCTAGATATATATAGGATGATGAAGAATCCCTCTAGAGCTTGGATTTGTAGGACATTAGAAAAACAAGGAGACAACATAAGATACTATATAAGTATAAGATAAGGGTTTTCACATTGCAATTTGAAAGCAATTTAATTTAATTTAATTTTTGTCAATCAATTCCCTTGTCTTGAGCGTTACATAAGTAAAGAAGTAAGGTATATATGGGTATGATGATATAGGCATGACACTTAGCCCTAATAAAAAAATTAAAGATGTCAAACATTCAATGGAAGAAATGAAATAAAATACTATTGGTAGGGTTATTATTAATTAAAATATATAGTTTGTATTTAATTTGTAAAATATTCCAAATTAAAGATAAAGAGGGGGTCGGTGATCGAACTTCCATGAAAAGACACCATCAAGTTTAACAGCATAATCATATCATGTTTGCTTATAATCTGCCAAATTTGGGGGAGAAAGATAAAATGAGATTGAAGAAAAGTCAAAAAGGAGATAAGGTTAATAACTAATCAATTTAATTTATGTCTTTTTTTGAAAAAAAAAATTATAAGCGAATTTTTCGCCTATAAATTACCAATATTGTAGTGATTGGACTTTCCCACATTGGTAAAAAAATTGAGGAATTTTCAACAATTTTATAGTAGAATAAATGATAACAAATTACCATCGAGGCTTTATATATTTATATATTTAATTTTGAATATAGTTTAATTTGAGTTGGTTAAGTTATTAAATATTAATTCATTTATTCACTTAAATAAGTATTAATAGTTCGAATTTGATTTTATATATATATAATAATTTATTGATTACTGAGTAGAAAAATATTATGAAAAGCTTAAAAAAAATAAATCTGATTATATTATTAATTATCAGAATGCATGAGATTTTGATGGAAAAAAAATTGAAGACATGGAGTAAATGTCTTGTAATAGAATATTTCAGGATAAGAAGAAAGTAGTAGAAAAATTTAAAGTAACGAATTTAATACATCGAAAGATTTTTATAACAAATATTATAAGTTTAGTTTTTAAATGAGTTTTCTTAAGACATATAATTTATATCTAAATAATTTTATGCAAAGATCTCATTTATGTTATTTATATAAGGTGGGGTAAAAGGGATTAAAGCTTAATCCACAAATCAAATACAACAAATACTCAAGTGTCCACTCATCAAATAATACCCTCTCTCATTCCAAAGAGAGGTGTGCTTTGTGACACTAATCATGCCACTACCCCATTGTCTTTATTGTGGTAATTAATTACTTTTTAGCCTTTTGCACCATTTTAATTTGCTTGGATTTTCAAACATAATTAGATAGAGATCGCATGCATGATCTTATATTATAATCTATAAGTTGTTCACTTTGAAATATCTTTTATAAAAAAAATAAGTGTGATGCTCTGTGGGTTAATGAGTTGTTGCATGCATAAAAAAGAATTTAAACTCTTAACACTTGCTTAAGCGGACGAGTGGGTTAACCACTCGATCAACTTAAGTTAGTTGAATATAAGTCATATTTGATATTTAATTTTATGCACTGTAAAAGATTATTTTAATGTAATTATTAAGATTAGTGTAATTTATCAATAAATTAAAATGATTAAAAATTTAATTATATTATATCAATACAAGATTAGTTAATTAATATTAAGACATAAAAAAAATCATAATACGTTATTTTTTTTCTAATATACGAAGATAAATAAAAAAAATTAAAATATCGCCATTTAAAAAAAATTCATACGTATAAATGAAAATTGGGAAATATGCATGAATATTCTTGACTTGATTATCTCCGTTTAATTAATTGACCTATGGCTATGAATGTTTTCCCCTTAAGAATACAAATATATTGTTTATTATATTCTTAAATTAAGAAGTAAAAATTAACAGAGACATGAACCTCGTTCTTGGTGTTTATTATTATTTCTTAATTCGTTTAAATAAATCAATATAATAGCCACTTGGGTTCACATCATCAACTCGGTTTCCATAAGGGTTGACAATGCAAGTAACTGATTCAAAATCCCAATTTCACAAACTTGCCATTCCATCCAATGATCCAAACTCTATATAACAAGAGATGCCTTTCTGAATCACTAATTTTAGTAATTTAATCAATAATAATTAAGGGCCAATTTGTACATTGATTATTATTTCCCCTCAGATAATTAGAGGCTACTTTCTAGCTTTAATAATTCATTCTTAGCATTTTTCCCCCTTTAATTTGATAAAATTAAATGGCTGTGCACTAATGGTGACAACTATATATTAATTATCACAATCCTAGCAGTTTAGGGTGACAAATCTTATCGGCAAGATTTGGATTGTATAGCAAAATTTCTACCAACAGACATGCATGTACTAATGTAATAAATTAATTGTTTATTATGAAAACAAAGAATAATAAAGATTATATTATATATATAACTATTTGTTATAATATTTGAGCCATTGTATAAGTTTTACTAAAAAATTTTTTTTACCTAATTTTCAATAGCATAACAAATCCAAGTCTCACGAAATGTATGTATGTATTTCTCAAATATGATTATAGGAATAAAATCTTTTCTATAAAATTATTATTTCTTTAAAAAATTTAAATATATTTAAAATATATATGTAAATAATTATATTTCTAATATATTTTATCTCACAAAAGTCTTTTTTAAATTTGTCATAAAATTTTTATATCAAAAATTTAAACTAATAAAAATAAACATATAAATGATTATATTTTTAGTACGTCTTTTATGTCTCTTTCGAGAAGTTAAACCCTAAAATAGTCTCTGAGATGAGATTCACAAAATGCATTAATTTGATTCTTGACTTATTAATTGCACCGTTTAGGTCCTTGATATTATAAAAAATACACCAAATTGATCTCTTACCTTATTTTTGGCCATTTAGACTTACCGCCGGCATTGACATGGCAAATCAATGTCATGCTGTATACCACAAAACAACGTCGTATGGTTTTTGTCGTCGTTTAATAACAAGTAATAGTTAAAACTTTGTAACTTCAACGTTTGTGATCACTTCTTCCTCTTCTTTTTCTTCTTTTTCTAAACTTAAACACTTTGCGCGACAAAATTTGTTGGTCTGTAACTATTGATACGATGTTCTGAAATTAGTTTCTTAAAACATTAAGATAATAAGATGAGGTCTATAAATAATTATATTTATAATAAATTTACGTAAATTTTACATAAATTTTTTTATTTACCTTATGTTAACTTATTTTTTATTTTTAGATCAACAAAAACATATCTTTCTTCATATATATAAACAAAATAGTGATAAGTATTTTTTTGTCCCTAATGCTTAGGATCAGAATCGAAACTGTTTTTAACATAATTTTTTATTTAGAATCATCCTTAATGTTTTATTTTCGTATTAAAATCATCCTTTTTAATAAAATTTTTAATTTTATTACTAAATTACCCATATTCTAATAAATAAAAAATAAAAAATAAAAAAGAAAAGAACGCGAGGGGGGAGGGGAGAAAGGAAAAGGAGAAAGGCGCGAGGGGGAAGAAAAGGGAAAAAGGAGATGGGGAAGGGGAGAGGAGAGGGGACGGCGCCGGCGAAACTTGGAGCCGCTGTTGCCGTCGCCATCGAGAATCACCATTTATCCCACTGTCATTCCCTTTCAAACAACACAACTTCAACAGCTTTGACAAAAACCCAAAAGAAAGAAAGAAAGAAGAAAGGAGAGAGGGGTTGTGACGGGGGAGAAGAGAAGAGGGTAAGGAGATGCGCCGGCGCTGCTAGGGTTCGCCGCTACCGTCGCGTCGTCATCAGGCCTTGAAGAGAGACCACGCCGCTGCGCTGTCGCTGCCGATTCGCCCATGAGCTGCCATCGGGGAAGCAGAACAGCGAAGAGAGGGAGATGCGCGAGGAAGGAGAAAGGACGAAGCGCGAGGCAGTGACGGAAGGGGAAGAGGCACGGGCGGCGCCGATGGTTCTGCTTCGGCTTCTGCGCATTTGGTTCTTCTTCTGCATCTACTTCTGCATCTGCATCTGCATTTGCTTCTTCTGCTTCTGCGTCTGTGTCTGCTTTTGTTTTTGTTTTGTTTCTATTTCTGATTCTGCTTGTGATTCTGATTTTGATTTATTATTTTTTTGATTTTATTATTGTTGTGTGTTGATTTTGTTGTTGAATTTGATGTTGTTGTTTCTGAATTTGAATAATGTGTTATTGTTGGTGTTCTTGAATCTGATTATTAGTATTTAATGGGAGCAAAGGAGGTGGCGGTGGTGGAATAAGGGAGGTGGTGGTGGTGGTAAAGGTGCTGGTGGTGATGGAGGGTATTTTTGTCCGTAAAAAGTTAAAAAGAACGATTTTAATACGAAATAAAACGTTAAGGACGATTCTAAATAAAAAATTATGTTGGGAACGATTTCAATTCTGACCCTAAACATTAGGGACCAAAACAATACTTACCCCAACAAAATATAAACATCATTATCCCTACAAATGAGAACAATTTAATCAAGCAAGTAATTGATTTAATTAAAGTAGCTAATATAAATCTATAGCTTGTGGTGTGCTCCCTAATGCTATAAAGTATAAAGTATATATATACACCCTTCAATAATACTATCCATTCACTTAATCTAAAGTGCTAACATATATATTGATCAACTAAGATATTATTGAAGCTTCCATGCTTCAGCAGCTAGCATATCCTCGTTAATGCCAAACACAAAAAGTAGAGATAGTAAATTAACAAATTATATTTGCAAAAAAGAGATATAGATCACATTATTGCAAGTTAATTAATTAGTTTCCCTTCCATTTGTCAGAATATGCATATGATTATTCCCTTTAGTGGGTGTAGCAACATATTTCCAGCATGGTTAATGGTGGTTATGACAAAGATCATATATATTATATATTAAATGATAAATTAATTAATATGATGCATTGAACATACATACAATTTTTCCTCCAATCTAACATGTTTCCATAGAAAATATTGCACTACTTGCTTATGATTAGTCTTAGCTTTTTAGATACTCCAAAAAATTCATTTGGTGGAGTCCAACATATATATGCATGAGAAAGAATCAAATAAATGTCTTATTTTTTTATATAACAGGTATCCTTAACCGCAACAATCTCATTCCAATTTAGTTTATTCTGTTTTGTATAAATCCAATCTTAAATGAATAAATGAAGAGTTTTTTTTTGTTAAATTATTAAATTCTTATTTCTCACAATATAAGTGGTGTCCACCATATATCATTTGCCTTTCATACGTTTGGATTTTGGACAAAAAAATAATGTTAGAAGCCAAACTAATAGGGATATATATTTATTAAAAAAATATATATCCCTTCCATTTTTTTTAAATTTTTTAATAATGAAATAAATAAAAGTACTTTTCTGTTCAAGATGGTGTTTGCCAACTATGTGATTATAGTTAGGCCAATATAATTAAGTATAAATAAAATCATTAGTAATAAGCTTCCATTGATCCCTGTCAAAAAAAAAATAAAATCATTGATTCAATTGAAGTCTAAGATTCCAATCTATTGAATATGATTATAGTTCTTTATATAGTTTTACTTGATATACTCACAAAATATTTATAGCATGATTACTTAGTTTATTACACTTCTAGATAGAAGTTAGTTAAGTTATAGTACTATGACAAATTGGCAATGATCTAATCCTTGGATTCATTGTATCAGTACAAAATGGGGATTAAAAATGCTTTAGTACAATGTTTATGAATTGAAAAAGGTTTCAATTTTTCAAGAAAACCATTATTTTGGAGGAAATAATTTGAAGTTGACCAAAGGTGAGGAAATTTCATGGAATCATACTAATTAATGGATGTATATAATGGGGTTGATGCAACTTGTCCTTTGTGTGACTTACATGACAAAAAAAGGTGCTGAGGGTGTTGTAAGTGTTAATGATGATCAATTTTTTTATATAGTGGCAAATGGTAATTCTTTGCCAAATTAAGTGAGTGAATAAAAATAAAATATAGTGGCAGTTTGGTGTATGTGTCATGAAAGCATAATTGTATGCATGTGTGAACCTGTGAATGATCACTTTGCACCTTCCTTATTACCATGCTTAAGGGCCCATTCTCTTTTTGTCCCTTTTCATCATTATTTTTCTATTCCCTCTCTTGTTTCTACTCCTTGCCTTTTCCACTTTTAAAAATCTTCATGAACTTTAATTTTTGTTTTCTTCCTTTTTTTTTTACTTATTTACTTGTTTATTTATTATTGGTTTAATTTTACTTACTTTTTCAGCCTTTGAAGGCCTTGTTAATTATTAGAGACTAGCCATAATTCTAAACACATAAACTTCAATTAAGAATTGAATAATCACTATTCAAGTAGCTATTTTTCTTCATTTAAATTAATAAACTAAGTTGTTGACTCCTAAAATTTGTAGTTGGTACCATTTGGGACCATGACACATTGACATAGATGTTGTAAAATTTGTAAATTATTACATTGTTGGTTAACTACTTGCTAAACTAAGGTGATTAAATGGTAATTATAGTGTACATTCTCTACTTGTTTTGTTTTTTCTCTCTTCTTCTAAGAACAAGAGATGGTGTGTAAAATATCTTCATACTCAATTAGGTCATCAACTAATTAAACTATATCATATTTCTATTATATTTCACATCCTTTCACCATCATAAACAAACAAGATTTGATTGTAGGGACATTAGATGTGGCCCTCTTTTTTGCCTAAATAATGGGTCCATGTTTATATGTGAATTTTAGCCCTTCAACCTTGTGAATTTTCCAATTCTTTTAATGGTACAAATCATCTATTAATGTTTGTCTAAACACACTTTTTTTACTTAAGCATAATTAACATACCTATTTAGTATATTACTTGTTATTTCCCCTCCTATTATCTACCATGAAATGTTTTCCATGGCAATATCAACTTCATTAGCCACACAATGGACAAAAGAATCTCTAGGCAATGATTTCATATTAATAATTTCTCCACAAATAGTTCCACCAATGAATTTTCTTGAACTATATATAAAACCTTATTTAGGAGAATAAGTAAACATAGGTATTTTTGGTCAATATTATTGTTTTTTGAATGATATATGTATGTGATTATGTATTTATGTTATAGTTCATTGCCCATATCTCGTTTTATTTTTTATAGAGTAAAGGACATTTTTGTTTCTAACTTTTTTTTGCGGACATTTTCGTCCTTAACCATTAAAAAATATTTTTAAGTCCCTGGCGTTCTTAAAAGTTGGACTGATCAATCTCTCCATCCAAATGCCTCAATTAGATTCAACGAAAAAAGTTTACGTGGCTCCCATAATGCTTGTCACGCGTACGTGTTGTATGACAAACTTCCCACTCACGTGTGGGTGAGAAGTTTGTCATACGACGCATACGCGTGACAAGCATTACGGGAGTCACGTCAGCTTTTTCCGTTAGGTCTAATGGAGACATTTGGATGGAAGGACTAACTTTTAAGGACGTTAGGAACTTAAAAGTATTTTTCAATAGTCAAGAACGAAAATGTCCGCAAAAAAAAAGGTTAAGGACGAAAATGTCATTTATTCTTTTTCATATATATCACCATCACATTATAATTTTGCTATAGGAGTTTCAAATCTAATTAAGAATTTTATTTCATATAATTTGTCAAATTTCTTGTCCCTAGTAATCAAAAGTCTACATAGTCATAAACAAAAGTGGTTTTGAAATTAGCTAATAGCTAGCCATCAAAATCATCAAAGAAAGCCCTTAATTAAATATGGTAGTCAAAGTCAAGTGTGACTAACCACCCATGAGTTGGTAAAAAATCATGTAACAAAAATTGACATGGTAGATATTTAATTTGATTTTAGTGGCCTACTATATGAACAATGTTTTGATATGAAAATGATGTTTAAGAACACAAAAACATAATTGATAGAAGAAGTGGACAAGTCTAGCATTTTGTGTTGATTATAACCAGAAAATCATGATAAGGTTACCTTGGAGCATTGTAGGATTCTTATAATAGAGGTTCTTGTCTCCAACATTTGGGGTCTTTTGTGTCATTTTCTAATAGCGACTGGAGTCATATCTAATAAATTTATGAACATGAATTAATTTACGGCTAAGGAAAAAAGTTAAACTTAGAGGGGCAAAAATATGTGATTCAACTTGGCTTTGCATATTAGATAGAATTGATTGAAAAGGGTGACTATTTAGATTGATTGAAAATGGGGAAAATGGGGTCATTCATTCTTACCAAAATTTATATCTTGCGTTACGTAAAAGGCTGAAACCTCATTACTTGTTAGGTTTCCTCAGGGCCAATAAGTTCCTCAACATTTCAGATGGAACAGAGCATGTACTTAGTACTTTTTTCTATTTTCTCATCATTCTGGTCAAACCTCTCTTTCTAAATATTGAAATAAATAGAAAGAGAGTTAGATAGAAATTTAGTTAAATCAGTCAAATCATCTAACAACTCTCAAGTAAGTCGATTGCACCTGAGTTTTTACTTTAATTTTTTTACGAAAAAACTTTTTTTTTTATGTAAATTTGTACAATGATCTAATTTTAGTTTTTTATGTCATAAAAATTTTTTAAATTAAAAAGTTAAGTCGATAAAAAAAGACATCTAAATAACTATATTTTTAATAATAATAAAATTTAAAAAAATGATGAAAAAAGCTAAAAAAATTAATAAAATATGGATTGTTAGAGTGATGGATTATGATTGTTGAGTATTTGCCAATGAAAATTATGAGTTGGAAGGTTGGTAAAGTAAAGTGAGTTACTAGGTCCAAGTGCACAAGTTAGCTTCACTTTGGTAGTGACTGTTGATTATGAATTTTCCAAAATCTTGGTGCTACGAGATTGTTGAATTGGAACACCGAACTGAACAGAATTAGTTAGTTATAAAGTCGGTTTGACAATTAAATTTGTGGGGCCATCTATCATATTATTGGTACATCAAAATGCAAATGTACATTTATTTTGATTAAAAAATGCTATATGTTGGTTTTGATAATTAACAAACTACACAAATGCAACATGGATGGATATTATGGACTTCAAATAACAAGATAAAAAAATATATCTCGTATTTTTATTTTTCTTATATTGATCAAAATATATTTTGAAAACCAGATGTTTACATGATATTTCTCATGTTGATCTATACAAAAAATGAGTGAATACTTAAAATATTTTCTAGCTATTTGTTTGATGAACTACTCAAACCCTCAGTCAAGATTAAATAGCTATTAAATGTGAGCAAATTAATCTCTAAAACAAGATAATTAGAAAAAATAATCTTATTCCATCTTAAACTCGGATTAGGAAGTGTCTTATTTTCTTCTATAATTGGATACTCAATTGTAATTTTTTTTTTGTATTGATACTCAGTTGTAATTTCTGTTTTTTGGTATTGATACTCAGTTGTAATTTAATTTGGATAAGTGTGGAATAAATAGCATATTGGAACGTTATTTTTTGGACATGACCCAAGTATTCTTAAAGTTCTGAGAGAACAGCCCAATATCTACAGAAAACCTTTGGGCTTATTACACAATGCCAAACGGAAAATGGACAAAGCCCATAGGTCTAACTCCAAAAATATGCAGCCCAATAGAATCTTCAGTTCTCAAGCTAACCTGGCCGGTCAGCCCAATTTAATGCTCAGATTAAAAGAAATAAATAAAAATAAATGTAGCTTAATCCTTAGCCTATTGGATTAGAAGGTAGCTCAAATTAAAAGAAATAAATAAAAATAAATGTAATTGTAGAAACTAAATTGATGACATTTTCGTTAATCTAAATGGAAATAGATTTTTGGGTGTAAGTTATTTTTCCCTTAAATTGTGAACCAGAAAAAATGGAATTTAGTTATTTAAATAAAAATGGAATAAACTGTATCCTCAAGTTCCAAAGAAAATGTGTGTCGTAGCATGCGATGAACACAACACCATGGATTGATTGATTTCCCAAAAAGTGTTCCATTCTTCCCTCTCACGTAAACCAACTCTCTCTCTCTCTCTCTCTCTCTCTCTCTCTCTCCCGATGGCAATGGCTGAAACCTCTGCACTTTGCTTCTCAAGATTCAGATTCCCTTCTTCTCTTGCATCAATTTCTCGTTCCACGCTATCATCTCCTCTCTCCCCGCTTTTCAGCTCCTCATTCAATTTCTCATCATCTCGTTCTTCTCGCCATCATATCGTGGTCAAAGCTACCGACGACTCTTCCAACCCATCCGGCGATGATCCTTTTCGATCTTTCCCGTGGTTCCAATCCGACTCCGGTAATCTTTCCTTCTTTTTCCTGAAATTTCATTCAAGTAGCTGGATTTTCCTTTCACTGTTTGTTGTAATTGAAGTTCATTTCAATTTCGGAATTTGATTCTGCAGCGCTAGTTATGATTGTGCAGGTTGCGAAACATATTTTTATATATATAATATTTAAATGTGTGTGCATTTTTTAGAATATTTGAGCTGAAATCTTGAAAATTAAAATTAGTTTTTGTTGAAATCAAATGGTGGAGCTTTTGCCTTCTTCTTTTCGATGTTTATGTGTTATTTTGTTTCTTCAAGGCCTAGTGATTTTGCTGCTTTAGTTGAGTTAGGTATTCTTCAAGTATAATTTATAAACTTTCAGAGGATTTTTAGGTTATTGAAGGGTGCAGTGCTTTTTGGATTCATGGCATTTGGTACTTTTTAAGTTTTAATTGATCGATAACTGAGATTACCTTCATCAGAGTCTGCATTTTGGAAAATGATATAATGCTCTTTTATGCTGATGAGATTTATTTGCTAAGTACTATATTGCTAATTTGTTTCAATGATTTCTCAGAAATTCAATGGGTTCATGAGGATAGAATTACATTGTTCACCGCTGATGGACTGGTGCAGATTGGAGGCTCCATCACCCCTCGCCATGTTAGCTCTTCAGATGTATGATTTTATTATGCAATTTCATTATACTTTTGTTTTAAAAAATTAGAATCATAACTCCGAGTGAAACCTAGTCGCAGGACGCATCATTTCTTTAGTTTGTTATTATTCTAGAATGTGTACTTTTGGTGCATTGCAGCACTTTTGATAAACATAAACCAGGCGGGGATCAACTACCATAAAAGCTTGGGATATTAGAAGTTCCAACCATATTAGTATATAACTGTATACTTCTTTTATTGCGTCATTGCGTGTGAGGTTTTCATTCTCTACATGGTCCAAGCGGTATATTGCATATTCTAAAATAAAGGGGGGATTCTTTTCCCCTTTCTATCTGATACAGAAGTATCTTAATCTGATAGGTGGAATGGTTGGTTTCACAGAATCAATGCACTTTTGTGGTTCATTCTTCATCTTGTTTATGATCCATTGCAAAGTCAGATCTTTATTCAGATAGGATAAGCTGGTTTTCATGTTTCACAGAAGCAGCAGGGGAAATTCAAAACTTCTCAAAAACAACGGTTCCAAGAAAGTAATTACATGGATCCCGATCAAGGCCTTTGTTTAGGCGCACTATTCGATATTGCAGCTACTAATGTTAGTCCTCATCCTTTGGACTTAAGTTCCTTTATGATAGATCCTTTAAACTGCTGTAAATACAGAATGTTCTCTTTCTAGGGACTTGATATGGGAAGAAGATTCTGCATTTTTGGCTTCTGCCGTTCCATTGAGATGCTCAGTGATGTAGTTGAAGACACTGTCTTAGAGCATGGTGGGGAGGTAGGTCACGACAGCAATAACATTACTTTGTCCTGCTTCTTACTACATATTGAAGAATATGTTGTCGGTTGCAATCCGTTATTAATTTCATGGGATGTTCTTACGTTTATATTCCACTAGATTACATCTTTAACTTCGCATTCTTTTTCTTTTCAAGTTTTTTCTGATATAATATACCAACTGCAAACCTTAGTTCTCTGAAAATTAGAGTCAATATTGTATGGCAGGTTATTATGGCAGAGAAGGAAGTCAAAGGTGATTTGCATGAAAAGCTAACCATGACTGTTGCAGTGCCATTACTATGGGGTGTTCCTCCGGCATCTGAGACGCTTCATCTAGCTGTTAAAAGTGGTGGAGGTATTGTAGAGAAGGCCTATTGGCAATGGTACTTTCTGTAAATACAAAACATAGATCTCTAACCATTCTTTCTGCAAATTTGTATATAAAATTGTGCTTCTGAATATGCTCAAAAAGAGTTATCCTCATTTGTATCTCTCTGTACATGTACAAAAAAAAAAAAACTATTGTCATGTTAATAATAAAACAACATGACGTTGTTTGATTCATACAACCGATTCATGACAAGACCCGATTGTTATTCTTGTAGTTTATACTTAATATTCAACTGTTTTTTTGTTCACCTACAACAGAAAATTGAAATTCATTGCAAACATGTTGTGAACATATTTGTCTGCCTTATGTGGAAAGTCCTTTTGGTTTGAATAGCAAGCCTCCCAACTCATTTCTTGTAATTTTTTTCTTTTTTATTCTTTGGCCATGATAAATGGTCAATAAGACTTAAGCTAGAAGGTAAGATCAGAATTTAGGGTTGTGAAAATTTAAACTTGTTAAAAAGTTTAGGAAAGAAGATTTGTGCTATTCTAGAGATATAGCCCATTTGAATTTATTTGCATAATCTAAATTTCGATTTGAAGAGTGTAAAAGGAGGTTCAATAAGTATGATTTGCAAACTACAAACTAAATACACCCTAAATATCATAAGAGTGAAATAACTTGTATGAAATTGATAGCGTAAAAGCTTGTCAATTGCAATCACATGTATTCATCCTCAGTTCCTCACAGTATTGCGTCCTAATTAATGCTGACCCTAAAAAAATTGACCATGCACCATGTTTTGATGGGATTTTAGTAAATATCAATGGGGGTGGAAAGTGGAAACACCGGGAAATATGTGCCAAAACTGTTTGTGAAATATTGACTTTGATTGTCCAATGGGATTCAAGTTTGACCTAAGTGATGCAATGATGCTATGCTTTTTTCTGCTGATAAATTTGCCTTTGGATACAGGGCGGTGAAGGTGATAGCTAAATAACAGTGGAATAAAATCGAAAATATATAGTATGTAATTATATCTGGAGAAGAAAAGAAAAAGGGGGAGCTTTTAACTAGTTTTAATACATTTATAAATTATTTTAGTGCCTGTTATATGATTAATTATATGATGCCTACTGCCTATAGCATATAACATTACTTTTTTATAATATGGACAAATCTGAAGAATCCACCACATCCAACACATAATCCAACAGATCATTGTCTTAAGATCATACTTTTTGAATCCTTTTAGAGTAATCTCAATGATTGTTTTATCAGCTGCATCATGCCATGTATTTTTTTAATTGAATATTGGATTGAAGGAAATTTCTTTATATATATATATTTGTTATCAAATATAAAGTTTTTAATATAATACTTGAAAGAGTTTAACTTTCGTTGAGAAACTTGATGATAATATATTATGTATCTAAACCATGTTTTTCCTCAAAGCCAATGCATAAATGGAGCTACTAGATTGGTCTATGCCCCAATTATTATGGGATTTCCCATGCACCACGCTCATTATTTTTTAAACAAGATTCACGTGCTAAGAGGATAGCCCTCAAGTAGTAATCCTGTTATTTCATATTTTACTCATTGATTTTTCTGCACTTAATAACTAAGACTTTAAAATATCTTGGACAAATATAATTGGTCGTCATGGAAATTTAATACTATATATGTTACGCATTCTTTTTCTCAAAAATTAAACTATTAAAGATAAAAATATGTAAATATTATATATCTAATAATATTTAATAACACATACAAAATAGGTGGTAGTTTGAACCATAGTTGTCAGAACCGAACCGACAATCGAACCGGTCAGGTCACTGGGTTACTGAGTCACTGGTTCAACCGTTGAGTTACTGGTTGAACCGGTTGACTCATTTATACTATTATATACTACAAGTATTTATTAAAAAATAATATTAATAGATATTATATAATTATAAAAAAATAAGTGAGTTTATAATTATTGTTAAATAAAAATATAATTAATTTAAGAATGAGTGAGTTTATAATTAAAATTAAAATAAATTAAATAAAAGTAAACTATTTGATGAAAGATATCTATATGTATTATAATTTGCATTAATTTTAATAGAAAACATAGTGGTTTGGTGGTTGTGGAGTCTTTTAGTATTCTTGAGGGTAGGGGTTCAAACCCTATCTAAACATTTTAGAAATATTTTCTTCCAAACGGTTCGGTCAGATCACCTCACCGGTTCGCACTGGTTTTGACCGGTTCAATTCCTTGTGCGTTTCAAATACTGGACCGAACCGGTATAAAGTCCGATTCGACCGGTCGGTCCAGTCCGGTTTTTACACCTATGGTTTGAACTTTTAATTCACAAGTATTGGAAAGGGGGGTATTTGGTAACTTACAAAGTTTTTTTTCCCCACTAAGACTAAATAGTTTTAGGCTAAAATAGTCGATATTTTAGTCTAAAAGATTAAAAACTTCTCAAAATTTTGGTAACCGAGATGTGAGAAGAAAAAATAATACTAAGAAACAATGAGTGATATATTTTGAAAAGAGAAAAGACTAAACGTCATGAGAAGAACTCATCATACTATTTTAATAAGGTAAATATTATGATTGGTTATTATTATTATTATATAGTTAATTATGGTAGTTATAATTTTTTTTTGGAAACACTTAAGAAGTATAACTAAAATTAAGGTCATATACTTTTTCTATTTGATAACACTTTAAATTTTAAAATAAAATAAAAATGTAAAAATGGATCAAATTAAATTAAAAAATATTATTTTAATTTTAGATATTTTTTAAAATATTACCAAAATTTTATAATCATTGTAATGAAAATATTCACTCTACCTAATTGTGCAAATAATGTGTGCCAAAATGGAATTTTTTTTTTGAACAAGAGAGATTAATACAATAAGTAGAGCAAGAGCAATAATAAACAAACAGAAAAGTTAAAAAAGAAAAAAATATCGCAAAAAGACTCATCAACTATTTTTTGTGTTCCTCCTTTTTGTAGTGTACTTCTAATTTTATACTCGTAGAAATATCTCCAGCCACTCTAATCTTACTAAAACTCTGTCAAACCGATTGTAAGATCGCTAAACAGAAGTCCACCAGTTGTATATCTTGTTGTATCCAATTCTTACTAAAATTCTGTTAATTTGACAAACATCTTTTTTTCTCCTCCACCTGCACAATCTCGTTAAAGTCTCCCATACATAATCCTTCAATTCCTTCCACACAGCAAATTTTTCTTCTCTTGTATGAGCCCCACATACTAAAGAAAGCATAATTGAAATTATTTTTAATAAGACCCATTCAACACACAACCAAAACTCTCCTTTATGACGGCAACTCATTTTAAACATGATTTCATCCCAAATTAACAGTAACAATTTGAGCCACCCTCCGACTCAACATATTCTCATCCTGCAACATCACTCCTCCGAATTCTTATTACATCAAATTTCGTCACTACCTGCCACTTAGTCTCAAACAAGCCTAACATATTCAATATAAATTTTTCTTGAGGTTTTTGACCATACTCAATTTTCCATCATCCCCTAACATTCGAAAAATAAAATTATTTTAATAAATTATTACACATCTTTTTTTTATTTTTGGGTCTACAGCACCTTGCTTTCTCTTTCTGTTTTACCAATCTTCTTTTATGAGCAATTTTTTTATTATGTGCTTGGAAAATAGCCATAATATCATCTTCTTCATTGTATAAAATTGCACCTGATTCCAACGCGAGGTCCCAAGGTTTTCTATTTTCAAGTATCTGCTCCTCCAAAATACTATCTCTGTTTCCCTTACTTCCTTCATTCTTGTCTAAACCACCATCATCAATAACCCTCTTCCCAGCTACTTCTTCATCGTGTTCCGATAGCTCTCCTTGTCCTTTTGTCAATGTTGTTCTCTTTGTGTCAGAGTCCATGCCACTGTCATTCACAATGTCATCCCTATCACCCGTTCCTTCATCAACATCTTCTGCACCATCATCATCAACACACACCCAACCCACCAGTCCCTCCATTCAATGTCATCGCCGGGAGAGTAGCCGCAAGGTTCTCCGCCATCAACTCTTCTTCGATCTCACGATCCAACATAGGTGGCGTCAGAGTTGTACATCTCCCTTGCCACGTTGAACCTCCTCTGCCTTTAGCTTCTCTCCTTCAACACCGATTCAGTCTCCCTCGGTCATCTCTGTGCAGGTCTCCAACGCAAGTTTCGCAGATGCAGCTTCCTTCACACTTGTCATAGACCCTTTCCTAGCGTGTTCATCCCTATCGTGGAAACCGTGCTCCATTTCTGTTAGAATATAAATAGGATCAATTAGGATCAATTAGTACTATTTAGTATATCTGAATATTTATTATAAGATATTACGTTTTTATTATTACGGTTTTCTTAGCATCTATAAATACCATTTTATATTGTGTAATTCCAGACAACTTGAATACAACCTGAATAATATACTATTTTAGATTACTCTCTTGTTTCTAACAATTTTCATCAAGCCTGGCCTGAATTCTAGACCCAACCCAACATCACTGAATCGGTTGATTGAGGAACTGAACCAAGGATCATTCCCTACCTTTTTTGGACATCCTGGAATTATTGGGCCTAGCACCAAGCCTACAAAAAACCTTCTTTTTCTTATTCCCTTTGTCCCTCCTTTCCATCTCATTAAATTTACCTTCATAAACCCATGTAATTGTATTTTCAGAACCAGGTTCATAATTAATATAATCACATCCCATACAATTTGCTCTCCCTTCAAGTCCTTCATAAATTGGTTTATATGTTACCATTTTTACCTAATTTTGATTTGAATGATCATTAATCCACTCATTCAAAATAATTTCAGGAATTACTAACCTACCCTTATCTTTTCCTCAGGTCCCCCATCACCACATCGGCTGCCTGGTAGTTGAAAATCGTCGGTTTTGTAGCCCGTGTACTCCTTAAATTCATACCCGCACCTCTCTTTTCGCATCTGTTCTTCGTTGTTTACAGCTATGGTCACTTTCTCCATTAGCTTCTTCATAACAATTCAATCCAAAAGTCTCCTGTCCCACTTCTTTCACTAGTACATCGAATCCATTGATACATATTGTGATATAGACCCATTCATTAATCATATCAATGATACAAGTATCAATTTGCACTCGTCCAACACTAAAAGACATGCACAATTCTGTCACTTTGTCACAACCGACTACTTCCTCCCATTGGCCTCCTAACATACTAAAGGTATCTGCTGACCACGCATGTAATGGAACTCCGTAGCATTCTAACCATACTCTTCGAATTTTGCATCGCTCCGTCTCATCTATCTCCATATATTATGGAAGAATTGCAAGAGACTATGCATTTTAAACGTATATACTTCTTTCGCATTCAATACAGAATCAAAAGTCAAAAGAACTTTATATGCTCCTAATTCCCGTACTTGGACAACTTGAGACAAGTTTTTTCCAATTATATTCCTCAAGGAACTAAAGTCAATTGCCTTCTTTGTGCCGCCGACCAGACTTCTCTGTAGCTAGTCCAGATTCTCTTTCACTATCGATACTTCTACTTTCTTTGTCCACCCATTTCCATGATGCGGGTCTAGTTCCAAATATCACCTCCTTCCTGAGTTGTCTTTACCTTACTTCTCCCACGTACACAATCTTCCCTCTCAATCTCATACAATTCATTCATACTATAGCCTTTAGAGCTCCACCTTTCGTTGTGTATCGATGAACGCAAAAACATACATATTATTACCACCTTTTTGTTTTCGCGATACATAGATATGTTAATGCGTCCAGTCTAGTATAGAATAATTCATTCTTCGAAATGTTTTTCGGGAGATTATCAACAAAGAATCAAATATAGAGAAAGACTCATTTTTCAACAATTGGTATTCTTCTCGATTCCAAATCTTCGAATCTTTTACATGTTCCCTAGTTCTAACCCACCCTGTATTTTCCACCCTCAATCTCACTCCTTTTGTCATCTCTCAACCCTCAATCTTTGCCGAAATGGAATTATGTCGAAAAAAAATGAATATGCATGAGAAAAAAAGTGCGAGGGACAATCATTTTAATTTATAATAGTAAGTACTTTTAACTAGTAGCTCAATACTTTTAATTTAATAATCTAGTATCATATTTTTAGTCAATATTTTTAAATATTATTAATTAATTACCGGTCAAAATAGTGTTGCAAGATTTTAGCTTATCTTTTTAACAAATTTTGGATTAAGGAGTACTCTATAAATTATTTCTTGTACTCTTTCGTATTCTCCTTTGTTCTTATAACTTGTAAGCATGAATTATAATATTATATTATAACAGAGAAAAAAGATATAAAAATTACTAAATAGAGACATAAACTTATATCATTTAAAATTATATTATTTTATCACTCTTTGAGCATATTTTAAAAAAAAATTAAATTTTTGTGTTAAAATTTAATACTCTTTTATTATAATTTTTTAGTACTCTTTTTGTACTCTATTAAATTTATCATACTGGTAGAAAATTCTAAACGTTGAAAATAGACCTCTACACAATTCGGACAAATTTATCATCTTTGCCTCAAACTGACTATGGGAGCATATTAGTCCTGAAGAAGTTGTGAAGATCATAAATGAGTGTCATGGAAGAAAGGTGTGCCATTTTTTATTTTTGTCATCTTTTATCCTACTTATTATAGTCACTATTATAACTTATGTAACTCTTCTGTCCATAACTCTTTTTGTAACTTTATTTTATTCATAACTCGATTCTACTGATTTTTAACATTTTTTATACTTAGGGAATTGCAAAGAAGTTGGTAGAAGCAGTTGTAAATATAGCTGTAGACAAGGCGAAGTTAAAGAGCAGGGAAGGTTCTCAAAGGGCAATGATTCAGCAGTGTAGAGGAACTCACTGCCGTCAAAAACTGAAATCCGATCCTCGAGGACCATCTTCACCATAGTCCTTAAAATTTTAGAATCTAGCTTAAGATTGACAGTAATAAGGTATCGGTTGGGTTTAGAAAATGTGAAGAGTATGTGGGTGTGTTGTATATCTAGAATTATGAATTGTCCAATCCATTAGAGTACTTAGGATTGAGGGTTGTGTTTGTCTCTAAAATCCATCAAGTCAAAAATGAGTTCATTTCCAAATTTCATGAAATTGAAGGTGTTATAATACGATAGATTACTGGCACTTTAATCAGAATTTAATAAAATTGAAGAACCTATAAGTCGGCATTTCACATTGATTTATCCCACACTAATTTTTTTTATGGTGTTATATATCTAGATTATTTTTTTTATCAATAATAGATATAGATTTATTGATTGTAATTTTTTTTATAATGAGAGTACATAAGGAGTACATAGTATATAAAGTGTGATAACTCAATAAATATTTTTCGAAGGATTTTTTATTCTTTTCAAAATAAAAAGAATTTATTTTTCTCTTTTTCTATCTCTCCTGATTCATCAAACCATTAATATCACAATTTGAATAATTTAGAGTACGAAAATTTCTTCAAATGGAATTAGTTAGGTAATGATTATTGTTTATACAAAAAATAGAAGTTTATTTTACTGATTTAATACCTAAGAATAATTAGGCTAGCTTAAATGCAATGTCATTTAAATTTAAATGTTAGAATGTATAACATTTTTTAAATAGCATTAAGCTGATTTTAGTATACAAATAGCATTTTTTAAATAGAATAATTAGACTGATTTTAATATACAAATAGCATTTTTTAAAAAAATAAATATGCATGAGAAAAAAGTTTGAGGGACAACAATTTTAATTTATATTAGTAAGTATTTTTAACTAGTAACTTAATATCTTTAATTTAATAATTTAGTATTATATTTTTAGTTAATATTTTTAAACATTATTAATTAACTAGTAATCAAAATAATAAATGATGATGACTCTATTAAAAAAATAGTCCTCCAGTTATATTACAAAATTTTAGGTTATTTTTTTAACAAATTTCGGATTAAAGAGTACTCAGTAAATTTTCCACAAAAATATAAATGATTCACTCTCCAAAAGCTAGTATCTTTTTCGGTTTTAAATTTGCCGAATTTTCTATGTAATGTAGTTGTCTTATTCTACCCACCCTGTGTTTTCTTATTCCGTCGCCCTCTTTCTCTAGTACTCTCGTCTCGTACTCTCTCGTACTCTCTTATTCTTAGAGCTTGTAAGCATATGGATTATAATATCATATTATAATAGAAAAAAAAAACTCTTACACTTTGTTTGGATGTTTGATGGAAAATAAGAGGAAAGAAAATAAGAGGAAAGAAAATGAAAGGAAAAGTGAATTTCTTTGTATATTGTTTGGATGTAAAGAAAATGAATGGAAAGAAAAGAAGGGAGAAAATTATAATAGAGTAAAATTACATTATTATCTTTACATATATTATATATAAATTATAACTTATTAATATATTTAAATTATTTTTTCAATAAAAAAATCTTTTAAATGATTTTTTAAAATTTTAAATGTCATAAACAAAAAGTTAAATATTTGTTTTTCAGACAAATACATATAATAAAACACCAACTAGAAGAAAAAATAAAAGTGAGTTAGAGATTTTATTTTTTGTTATTGAAAGGGTAAATATGGAATTTAACATTGTTTACTCTCCCTTTTCAGTTTTCATCGCAATAAGAAGAAAAAATTTATATGGGCCCCACACTTACGTTTTTGTTTTCCACCCATTTTTCACTCTAATCCAAACAAAGGAAAATGGACTTTTCCATCCATTTTCTCTCTATTCATTTTCCTTCCTTCCAAAATCAGCTGTTCCAAACAAAGTGTTAAACTCACATCATCTTTTTTAGGATTCGAATATGTAGTCTAAAGAACACGGCATATATGCGTGGAGAGAATACTCCTTTATTGTCATCCGAGCTAACTATCCCAAAATTAATGATCGGAGTCAAATTGAAATCGGAAGTAATGCCATCTTTATTGGCATTTACACGGTCCAAAGGCTGCTTCATCGCTAAAATTTATTATTGTTTTCAACCTTCTTTGTATTTATCTTTAATTATCTTTAATATAGGATTGTGATACAGTTATTGTTTGTAAGAATGAATCTATAGATCTTAAATAAATAATTAAGTATGTGTTTGGATTAAAATTTATAGACCAAAATTTGTATAAAATTGATTTTACAAATTTATTTTGATAAAAAATAAATTGATATTGATGTTATTTATATTTAATAATTTTGTATCAAAATAAATTATAATAAAATAAATGTTTGAATTACATCATTTAAAATTATGTTTAAATAAAAATTACTAAAAAAACATATTAATTAAAATAATATTATTTTAATATTCTTTGACTATAATTTTTTTAAAAAAATTTAAATTTATGTATTAAAATTTTTGGTTATAATTTATTAGTACTCTTTTTGTACTTTTTTTAGTACTCTCTTTTATATAAGTGTGTCTGTGTGTGTTTTGATTATAGTATTTTATAGTTCTATTAAAAATATTTTCATTGTTGTAGGTAACCCGTACTATAGGGAACACATACATAAAATACCACGATTGCAAGTTATTTTCGGATTTGCACCAAATTCCTACTCCATTAGATCTATCATACTTGTGGGAAATTTTTCTATTTTTTTTGAAAGGATAACTCTGATAGAATTATTTATCTTTTTTTTTCTTAGGCTTATTTTTTTATAAGCATTATGTATTATTCCGTTCTGTTTGCTATACTTCCTCTCGGATAAAATTATAAATCGAAATCTAGTTAAAAATAAATAAACACTACTTAAGAGTACGTGAAGAGTACATATTTTTGCTCTCCTAATGGACTTATTTCCTACAATCAAAATAATTACATGCCAACTCAGATGAGCACAAGAATTTCTCTACAAATCTCTCTAAACAAGCTCACTAAAGAGCAGTTATCACATAATTAGACCCACTAAGTAACAGCTCACTAAAGAGCAATTATCACAACAATTCTATAAATATATCCACTCTTGATATGAAAGAGGTACGTTATTCATTTCGAATAATTCATATTTATCTTTTACTTTTACTAATTTGAGCGTTGGAGTCTCTTTGCAAATGCCCAACGCCGCCGTTCTTACAAGAAGACGATGTTCCTTCCTCTCACTCTTAAGGAAAGCAAGTTCAAAATATCAACAGAACGAGCTATACCTCGGAGTTCACTTCCACACAAGAACATGTACATTATTAACTGTTTATCAGTTATGATTGTGCTAGTAATGAGAAATGAAGAGATTTAGAAACGGTTTACTTTAAATCAATATTGATTTAAACAAGGAGAGAAGGAGGAGAGAGGGTCGTGGTTGCTATGGGATTAGCGTGAAGGGAGAGGAGCAGCGAAGGCGGCGCAGAGCAGCGACGGTGGTCCTTCCCCTTCCCTTCCCCACGTTCCCTTCCCTGAACCAATTCACACCCTCCCCTAATGTGATTCCCTTCCCTCTTTCCCCCTTATTCAATGTTTTCTTTCTTTTTTTAGTTAGGAGTATTTTTGGAATAAAAATAAAAAACTTGGTAAAAAGGACGATTTTAAAATTAAGTTAAATCTTAAGAACGATTTCATAAATAAAAAAGGCTTAGGATAAAAAAATTTTCAGCCCTTATCTTAATATATATGGTGAATTCTACCATACCTTCTCTAAAATAAAGGATAAATTACCCCTTGTGATATATACAGTAATTATTGATAATTATCTTTCTATCAGAGTTTCAAGATTCACATTATCTTCTCTTTTCTTTTTAATTGACGCTATGTTTCTCTTGATACTAGATAACAGTGTCATTTTCATCATCCCCATCAAATACACTTCTTCTCCAATTTTAAAATTCTAATTCCTTTGAAATCGAATCACCATTTCCAATCAATTAAGTTAGAATTTTAAACTTGTTCTTATATTTTTAATCTCCAATTTCAATGAGCACAACTATCAATTTTTCAGCTCCCTTCTTTCTAAGATTTTTTTTCATATTAGAAGATATTACGTCCAGAGAGAAGCAAGAAGGTATGGATTTGTATGGTATATATGAATTTGCACCATAAATAAAATTCTTATAGGTAATTAATGGCATGAATAATAAAAAATTAATTAATATTTGAGACGAATGTGAATATTAAAATACTTATTCCATTTTGTCTTATTATTGTTATCTGAATAATAGTTTAATATTTTTGATGAGAATATAATAGTTTAATATGCTCCTATCAATGCATTAGTTTTTTTTTAGATTCGAAAAGAAGTGTATTTGGTGGAGATGATGAAAATGACAATGTTATTAAATTTTAAGAGAAACATAAAAAAAGAGAAGATAACGTAAATTTTGGAATTCTGATAAAAGGATAATTTATCATTAATTACTGTATATATCGCAAGGAGTAATTTACCATTTATTTTAGAGAGGGTATGGTAGAGTTTACCTATATATATAAGAAAGCTTTTAAGTATACCGATGTATTAGTGTTTTAATAAATTTTAACTGTCGAGTGATGTTGCAAGATTTTAGCTTATCTATTTAGCAAATTTTGGATTAAGGAGTACTCAGATCAATTTTAGAATAAAGATTCAATCCGGTTTCTGTCCATCTTTACAAAAGACAAGGTAATTTTTGTAAAAAAAAAAGACACTTCGATTCTCAACATTTGTATTGAGTCAATATGACCCCTATTAAAAAATTAGTTAAATAATAACAATAATTATATTTGTGGGAGGTTTTATTTAAACTCCCACAAAAAATTTTTTAACAATATAATCATAATCATTACTATCACCACCTTCTTTATCTTCATCAATATTATTTTTATTTCTACTATATTTTTTTGTGTAACCATACTTTATCATTATTGTTATCTCATTGACCGTTATCATTGCCAATACCAACATCATCAACATTAATGTTCTCATATTTTAGTTCCTTTTCGATGTTATCTTTTCCTTTAGAAGCATTTGTACTATAATTAATTATTTTTTCTTGCGACATCATTTCCAACGACATCGTTTTCCACTTAACCACTACTCGGTGAAATTTTTTTAAAAAAAATAAATTTATTAATAGTTTTTAAAAGTTTAAAACCCCTCGCAAATTACAAATAAAACTTCCCACAAAATTAATTTTTATTATTATTTAATAGATTTTTTAACAGAAAAATTATATTGTTCTAAAATAAAAAAATTAAAATCTAAAGTGTCCCTCTTTTTTGAATAAAAATTACTTTATCCTTCATAAAAATATACAAAAATAGAATTAGACATCTTCGCTCAATTTTATGGAGCTTCTAACTTTACTTTCTGATAACTTCATTTGGAAACATCTTTGTGGATTAAATTGTGGGTTTGATTACCTTAGTTACATGATGAATATATAATGATTTTGACACTCAAATTAACATAAGTATTAATGTAATTCGATGTACTTTAGTTTATGCATTTTTTTCATGGTTCTTCATGTCATGTACATTTCACTTAGTCACTTACACTTTCAACATCTATTATAGTAAGACTCAATTTAGTAGTAATGAATATATATAATATAATATAATATATGCAATAATATAGTTTCTCCAACATTATCAATAATACATGCATGATCCTTTCCTGTGTCTAGTTGTGATCAAACAAAAAGTTATTGTTGCTTAATACAAGCTCTTTAGTCTCATCTATTCCATAATTATCCAATGGATTTTCTTCCAACAAGGTACTACTTTGTTTCTCTGTCCCCACATTACCCCTGCCACCATTAAAATGCATAAACTTTTGTGCATCTTCTACCCCACTATAGTGGTAATTATTATGATTATTATTTGCAACTATATGGTCCACAAAGGTACCATAATCATAGTAATAATCATCACCACAATATCCAAGTTGTTCAGCTGGTTCTTGATGATAATTCTGATTATCAATGGTGTTATTATCCATATAAGATTCTTGTTGTTGAGATTGGAAGATGATAGAATCAGAAGAAGTAGAAGAACTACTATTGGCATTGATGATAGGATCACTTGATGATGAGTAAGAAATAATGGACTCATGAGGGTGGTAGTAATAATAAGTGTCATTATTATTATTAGTGGCGGTTGTGTTTGATATGAATGGTGGAGGAGATGGAGATGGAGGAGAAGGAGAATGTTGTGTTGATGATGAATTTTGGAGGATGGACAAAAGGGTAATTTGGGGATGAGGCTTATTATTATTATTGTTCATTGTTAAAGGGTCCATCATAATTGGCATCATCTTTTTCTTAAGCTTGGTATTCCAATAGTTCTTGATGTCATTGTCTGTCCTTCCTGGCAACTGAGATGCTATTATTGACCATCTGCACTTGCAATGTATTTGTGTTAGCATTTGTTTTTGTGTCAATGCAATTAGTTTCAAGATAAGAAACATATAACTTACCAAAATACAGAACTTATAATAGGTCATTACTCACTAAAAATGTTTCTATTCAAAGTTAATAATTAAAATAGTTAGATAATTTAGCATATTTGACTGATCTATTTAGTATAAATATATATTTATATATTAGTTATTATCATCTTCATATAAACATATTTTCGTACGATTCATTTTTATATTATTAGATCTAAATTTAACTAACAACGAATTAAAAAGTATGTATATATGTGTTTTAAAAGTCCTTTTTGTTTCTTATAAAATTAACAATTTGTGATTTTGATTTGAATAAAAAATTTTATTTTTTAAAAAGAAGAGTTTAAAAATTAATATTTTTTTATTTTTTTCGATAAGTCAAGTATTATGCTTAAAGCGTGATGAATAAGATATAAAATTTTATAAAAAAGTTAATTATAACCAAATTCTTAAAAATGATGAGATTGAGTGAGTCTAACTTAACCTAAAAATTAACTTATTATGAGATAAAAAATATTTCATACTTATAAATTATATAAAAAATATTATTCTTAAAAAATATGAGACTTGTAATACATCTAAACTCTAATATCACAAAACTATCTTGTCTAATAAATTTGTTTATATAACATATATTAATTAAGATCAACTTGGATTAAATACTTAAGGGCAGTGAATCTTAATTGCTAAGTTATATATTGTACAAGTAGAATTACAATACAAACCAATTTCACTTTCTAAAATCTTTTTTTATTTGATCCTATTTAAAAAGAAAGGTAGCCAAAACCATTATTTTAAAAAGAATTGTACATGTGTAATTGTATAATCTTTAGATTTTGAAGAAATAATTTTTAAAATGTTTATATGTGCAATTTTATTATTATAATTATTATTGACTATTAGCTTTTGTTGTTACTTTTAATTTCTAGAAAATATGGAAGTGGAAACATTAAGTGGAATAATGGAGAATAATAATAATATATATACCTGCTTCCAATACTGGCAAAGAGATAGCAAATCATTCTATCTTCATCTTCAGAAAACTCTCCATGCTTAATATTGGGTCTAAGATAATTAAGCCATCTAAGTCTACAACTTTTCCCACATCTTTTCAAACCTACAACAACACATAATTAAATTGATTATATATTCACATATATATATCTAATTAAAAACACAAGAAAAAAGAATAATATACAAGTAAAATATAAAACTAATTAAGAACTAACCTTGTAAATTAAAGAGATTAATATTACTATTATGACTTATTTGTTCACACACTACTTATTAGTAAAAGATAGAGATATAATAATTTATGCATATTTTTTATTAGCTCAGTTTTTTTAATAAATAATTTTATGATATGTTATTAAAATTTTTATAACAAAAAATTTTAGAATTTGATCTTTAATATTTAAAAAAAATAAAGAAATTCAACATAAAACAAATAAAAATATACAATCACACTTCAGGTCCGCTAAAGAAGAGTTTGTAAAAAAACATATTAAAAATATTAAGTTAATTAAGCTTTTAAAATAAGTATAATTAGTAAAAGAAAAACTAATTAAGCTAACCGAAACTCATATAATTTTAAGTAAATTTAAATACTAAATCTCAATAATTCAAAAACTCAATATATGAGATCTAAATTAAACTAGTAACTTATAAATATTTATGAGTTAGTTAACTTGAGATCTTAATTACCAGCTTTTTGTGGAAGAGCAATCCAGTTTCCTCCAGTTCCATGTTTGTCAATGTATTCCTTGAGCTTTGCATCTTCTTCAGGACTCCATGGACCTTTCTTTACATTTGCCTTGTCACAACATGGAGCTCTTCCCATCTCTTCTCTTCTAGATTATTTGTGCTTTAATTTAATTTTGAGACTCTCATCAAATTCTCTTAAACACATATGTTTTTGATGAAAACCTTGAGAAAGTACAAAGGCTATCTTGTCATCTAGAAATAATGGATTAATGAGTAGTAGAGCTATATATATTTATTAATTAGATAGGTGTATTAATTAGGTCTTTAATATATAATATTATTTTAATTAGTAAGATATATAATCGGACAAAACTTTGAAAGGTGGTTCACCAACAAGGAAAAAAAGTTAAAATAGTTATTCATAGAAAATATATGTACAGCATAAGTCAATGCGAATAATTGATATCACTATTTTATATAAGAGTAGTGATTAAGAGTTCAGTAGAAAATCTAAATACATATGTAATTTTTCTAAAAAATAAAAAGATAAAAATAAAAAATTTTCCTTATTTAAAAATTAAAAAAGATAATTAAGAAGTCAAGTTAGGGTTTTCAATTATTTTATATTCTAAAAACATAATTTAACAGCGTAATAATATAAATTAAATCTTTTAATTTTTTTAGTATATTCAATACATTAAAAATATAAAAAATTATTTTTTCCATAAATTTTAATAAAATAGACACATGTTATCAAGATATATATATAAAAATAAATATAGGGGCCCTTTTGGAAGGGAAGTCTAACCTTCTATTGCACCTAAAAGTATCCAAAGTCTGCTTCCAAGTTTTAACTTTCATAGAATATAGAACTCGTTGGAAATGATGGTACAGTAATTAATAATGCTACACATTTTCAACGTATTGACAAATTGCCATTAAATAAGCCAAAATGTATTTTCATTTTTCAACATTATATTATATTATTCATCTTATAGTATTCAATTTACTATCACAATTTAATGTCATCTCTATTTTGATGTAGTTAGTAATAAATAGCTACTTTATGATATCTTACTTTTGTAATACTATTATGGAGGCTTATTACATAAAGACATAAAAAATGTTTTTTTCTTTAAAATGTGTATACGTGTCATAATATGATTGAACATTTTTATTAAACTAGTTAATAAGCTATTTTTAATAAATCAAAGAAAACAGGAGCACCGAAAAAAAACACGGACGGCGACAGTACTGCACCAAAATTATTGCAGAAAGAACTTAAAATTTTGGTTGAGTGAGTTTGACCTTGAGTTTAGAATTCAGAGAGATAGTGATAGTGATTCATGAATTGGAGATGAGGTGGGTGTTGGAAGTGGATTTTGGAGAGTAAACCGAATTATTTTTTACGTCAGTTTTTAGTTGAATCGATTAGATCGGTCAATCTGTCCAATTTTTAAAATATTGATTATTGTTATAAAAAATTGGTTTTATTATAATTAATTAAAAAATTTAAAAAAATCGATTCATTAAAATGTCCAATAATATAACAACACGTAATCATTTTAAAAAAAATATTTTATACAACTTTATAAGAGCATTCCCCACTATTATGGAGTCGAGGCCAATTAATTATATTATAAGATGTTCATTTTAGGCATTATTTTTCAATCATTGTGATATATAATATTTTGATACTATTGTTAAATCTTAGGTTTTCATTTTAGGAACACGGACCTTTCAAATATTAACCTCTACATATATGAATGATTAGTCATCTATCATCTTATTTGAAATTCTCCCAAATCGTAAGTCAAAGTTTATATAACCGACGTGGTGTTATTAATGCCTCAAGTTGAAAATCTTAAGTTGGAGTCTTTTTATGATTTTTCAATTTTGGACTAAAACATCAACTTCATTTTGACTAGGTTATATATACAAATATATTATATATAACTAATTTTAATAGCTGATTTTAGTATATAAATAATATTTTTATACTTCAATATGTGTACGATTCATTTTCAACGATATTTTCCAATCAAGAACATGTGATACTTGCAAATTGTTTTAGAAGTTCAACTTAGAAGGAAAAATTTATGAATAATACTCCAAATAAAATGATAAATTAGTGCATTTTTTTTAATTTAAAAAATTTAATAATCCTCAACCATATTAATTAACTTTTTACAGAAAAATTAAACACAAATTTGACACACTTTAAATAATATTAAGATTTAGTTTATCTAAAAGATAAGTGACCAATTTGACAATTTTTTTGTTAGTGAATAATTTGTCTAAAACAAAATTATTGATTAGAGATGAATTTAGAATATCACTCAAAATTAAATTATAATGGTGGTTTTTTTTTTGTGATTTGCAGCAGTTTATACTCACAACAAAATCGATCTTTAACTATTTTTCAATAGGCATTTTTTAGTACGGGAGTATTAATTTTTGCAATAATTTACAGAAACTATACTGATATAACGGCTGCTGTTCAAATATTTTGCGTCAAATTATATAGCAGCGGTTTTAAACCATTGTGATTAAAAAGTAAAAACTAATTTACTTTGAATAAAATTTAGTTTTTCGAGAGAGAGAGAGAGAGAGAGAGAGAGAGAGAGAGAAATAAAGAA